>NC_079168.1:35948546-36111046 GCF_947568905.1 Ostrea edulis
CACCCACCCTGAACCCTTTACTAGTAAACGTAGTAAACCGTAGTCAAAATCAGAATGTAAAGAACGACTTAACAGTTGGTAACACATCAGACAGCACTAAATTAGTGATTTTACTTTATAAGCGATAACTGTTTATAGTCATCACCATGGGTAACATACACTACCCATACCACCGACATTGATAGTGTTTGAAAAAGAACATGGGGTATAAGGCAGCGAAATTGCCTATGACTTAGATAGTTATAAATACAGGAAAAAACTACAACCGGCGGCCATTTTTAAACATCTGTATTGGATCACACAGGTGTTTTAATATGACCGTTGTTTGTGAAGTGCAGCCGAAGAAATGAATACTTTTCTCCACTGGCACTACGGCAATTGACAAATATATTCTTGAATTGAGGTGAGTTTTGCAACTTCGAAATGTTATTAGATGAAGGTTGTAGGATGCATTTGTCAATTGCATTGCAAACACCGTCTGTTTACATGTGAAATGACGTAGTGTCCATGTTAATGTCTACTAAAATATAGAAATCCCCCGTTGTCGTGGAATTTTACATGAAGTACGAAGCAAATTGGCTGATTAGCCTTCATGCATTACAACATGTCTATCTATGGTATTCCTTTGATATAAAAACATACCAAACAAACTAACTTTAATTTCCTATTAAGTGTTTTGGGGGTCAAAGGTCATAGAGATCGGTCCGAAGTAGGCACACTGATCATGAAAAACACATAGCGAATACACCAACAACTCAGAGAGGGAGGATGACTCGGTATTTTTGCAATAACAAATTCTCAGCATCACAATTAGCTCGACTTAATTGTATAACACAGAACTGCCACACTTCACGCTGGCATACTTTTCATGGTATGCGGGCGTGAAGCGTCACAGTTCATACCCTCATTTATTTTTAACTTACTAACTATATAATGCACCACCATGCACCACAATAACCGACTTCCCACACCCTCGTTCATACAGAGGTATTTATTTTGAAACCATTACGATGGTATTGTTGATAACGATAAAACCATCATAAAATATACAATTTACAAACGATATCGTCGATATAGACATCGAATTATCCGTGAACATGGATTGAACGAAAGTAAGGAATTACACATTTACGTTTGATAGCGACCATTCGCTATATCGACGATATCATCGACTGATTATCAGAGTGTATAGAGAGCTTCTAGAGTATATCGATATCGGCGATATCAGCGAAAGAAATGTCGATGAACTTGGTCTGAATGATACAACTAAATTATATACAACTGAGATTTTAGCTGTTTAATATACAAAATAAGAATTTATACGACTGGCACACATGTCCCATAACCAGTATGTGACAGGATAGTCTCCACCTGATGCAGAGCACCTGCTAGTGAACCTTCTGCAGATATATGTAAAGGTTGGCAGTTGTATCCTACAAATAAAAATGTTTGTCAGCCATTTTAATATACTACATTGAAAAAACATCATGTTTCTATAAAACAACGCTATGCACCTATCGCAGTGGCGGATCTAGACCTTACTGTGGGGAGGGTTGGGACCCAAAGGGCCGAAGGGGGAGAGCATGGGAGGGGTAAACACCCTCCCATGGGGGGAGCCTCCCCCTGGAAAATTTTAAAGATTGATTTAAAATGGTGCATTTTAATGCATTTTCGACTGAAATTCTTGTTCCTCCCTTTGGAAAATTCTAAAAAGAATTATTTAAAATGGTGCATTTTAATGCATTTTCGACTGAAATTCGTGTTCCTTCTTCCTTTCATTTATAGTCACCACATCCTTTATAGGTTCGGGTGTGGTTAAAAAAAAGAACAGCGGGGGGATGGGTGGGGGGCACCCCTCCCCCCGTAAATCCGCCACTGTATTGTATTGGCATAGCTATACAAGAAAGGAATAAAAGACATGGGACATTTAAAGGTAGTAGTCTCTTACATAGCCACTAAATCAAGGTAAATTGCTATGGAGATAGTATAAGACGCATTGTTACCTGGGGCACAGTTACAGTGGTACAGATGGAGTGTGTGACCCGGAAGATGACACGGTTGGGTGGCGTTCTGGTAGGCAGAACAGTACTTCCCGTGATAGTCCGTCACACAGCAGTGCGTGGCGGGGCAGTCACTGTTAGAGGCACAGTCATCCCTCAAAGCACCCTTAAATGTAAAGAGATTTCTGCTTTAAAAAATTATCGACAGAAACATTGTAACATATGTTGTAATTATTCTTGAGACCTAATATTGTTGCATTACAAAGACGAATAAATTCTGTTTGATTATTTGTCATATTTTGACGCAGCCAAGGCATGAACGGAGCTCGAACCTATGACCCTCCGGTCACGACATGAACTCTCTAACCATGGAACCACCGTGACCGGTAGTATATTCATTGTTTAAAAATATACTGACGAGCCCACAGGGCGAAAGCGCTATAGAGAAAAATTTGAGTACTGGATTTTATTTTTTGACTCTATAGAGAGAGAGAGAGAGAGAGAGAGAGAGAGAGAGAGAGAGAGAGAGATTTGACGGCAGTGCTGAATTATTTTCAACAAGTAAATACGTGTTGCTTTCTTATCACATTTACTGCATGGAAAGGGAGTTATGTTCGATATTCTATATCATTTTAAATAAACAATCTGTGTATTGAAGTGACACTGCGTCATAGAAATGGTATGCCCTCTGCACAGTTGTATGCACACTGTATATATACTTACCATGACCATGAGTGACACAGTACATAGCGTTAGTCCCGTAAGGATGTACATCTTGTTCTGTCGGACAAACCTATACCAGTGCTCCCAGATCTACAGATCTTCCGCAATATATGTCTTATCAACAGAGGTTGATAGTTCTAGAGATAAGTTTACACGGTAGTTCCTGATATAGGAGACAAGAGCTAAATTAATCTAGATCAATGCCGTTATAACGTTAATAAATCACTTTTATATTTGTGTTTTTAAAAACTCTGTAGTTGTTACCATATTTTTTTTGCTAAAAGCAGACATATCTTTTGACATACTACTTGATTTCATCAAGGATGAACAAACTTCACTTTATCATTCCATCGTGTTCGTAAACTCATGACCACAAACTATTAGACAAAACTGCAGGCATCAAATATTAATTACCGAATACGATGCTCATACATTCATCAGTTTGGGATAATACTTATGAGTCGAGAAGAGGATATTATGGGAAAACGTTATTTATACTGCCTTCTATTTTCTTCAGCATTTAATAACATTTACGATGTCAATTAAAAGAGTATTAGACGAGGTGGGGAATTCATCTAAAACTACCAACGGAAAATTTAGTAGTTTTCGAAAGGTTTGATTTTACTCAATGGGAAAAAAACTAAAATTGAATAGCTGTAGACGAAGTGATAAAACTAATTCAAATTGTAAAATTTTCTTTCATATCTTGAACCAAAAAACCAGACAATTGACCACAGCTGGCTTAAAATAAATAGTTTGTTAGTTTGTCCACAAGCGTATGAGTTTATATGATACGGTGTGGTATGTACCCGGTAAATGAACCTGTTGTTTAATGCAATACATGTACATACACATGTACATGTATATCTATTTCGGGTATTGAAATGGTGAACATGGTATTCCAGTTAAGCATGGATATCAACCATTTACAAATTAAACGTGTCGCCTGACCACAGGTGTTACATGGACATTCCTTCTATGCATTGATGACGGTATGTCAAATCAGCCACCATAGTTCATGATTTATAAGTATACTTTTTGTTAAATTCTGCAATCAAAATGAATTAATATGTACACTTTATATGTATGTGAGTGTATTTACGACAATTTGTACATGCATGTATGTATGTATGTGTAAATATATGTACAAATATATGTTTAAATGAACATGTATGTGCATGACATTGGGGCGAAAATTTTCAGTACCTAGTTGTGATTATTTAGTGCTTTATATATATATATATATATATATATATATATATATATATATATATATATATATCTGTGTGTGTGTATGTGTGTGTGTGTGTGTATTGTATATATGTAAACTGATGAATTTCAGTGATTTTGTCGCAACATCTTACAATATTTCTTAAAATTATAATGAAAGGTGAAGATAACGAACAGTGATCAATCTCATAACTCCTGTAAGAATACAAAATAGAGAGTTGGGCAAACACGGACCCCTGAATATACTAGAAGTGGGTTCAGGTGCCTAGGATTAAGTATCCCCTGTTGACGGGTGACACCCACCTTAACCATGTAAACGGAGTAATCCGTAGTCAAATTCAGTGTGCCAAGAACGGCCTAACAATCGGTTGAAACCCCTGCAACATCAACTTGTTTGTCAGTAACCTGCCTCGATTTAAAAATCCAATTATCGCACAAATCATTCATACTTTATAAAATAGCCATAGCGTTCGTGAATGTTTAAAGAGTCGGGGTGGGTGGGGCTATTTCTATAATATACGCAAAATAATATATATAAAACAAAACACTTTCTTAAAGTGTACATAAACTTTTTTAAAATTTCTCTTTAAAAAGACAAACAGTGGTTGATGGTCAATAGAAACAGGCCTTCACACACAATACACCTACATAAATGGTAGGGACAAACCTTGAAACACAGAAATAAATAGGGTCATTGTCGCACAAAAATAACGAAATTAAAGCAATACGTGTATAAACACGATCGTAAATTATCTTTTTTGTCAAAATAAGGAATATATATATGCAATGTAATTACTCTAAACAAAAGCCTGAGTTTCAGCATTTACTGGATTTATCATTTTAAAAATTATGTTGCATATATTCATTGTACAGTATATATATATGCTTACACATGTACTGTAAGAAGTAGAATATGCTTTCATTTACATGTACATTACTGTAAATTATGCTGTTAGACAAACATCGGTGTATTTATACCCCTCACATTTATACAGTTCATACTTATAAAAGAAAAAATACAGTTCATACTTATAAAAGATAAAAACACATAGAAAAGTAAAACAAAACGACACAGGCAATTGTGCAGAACACAGCAAAACGAATTCCTGATTCTTTTAATGGCGACAAACAACGACCGGTATAGACGAATGATGGACCACATAATCGCTAACACTTCCCATGATAGTCCGCCTGATTTTCCCAAGCCCACGACAGGCAATTATGATCATGGTAACCCCTAGCTCTTCCGACGTTTTGACGATCTGTTCTCCAGGGTCGCCGTGTGCTCGAACAACATTTCCTTGAACCTAGACGAACAAATAGTTGATGATATAAATATACACAGTGTTATAAATGTATCGATTTGGCAATGTTAACAAGGAAAAAGGAAGTAGCCCAGTTACTGCGTTAAATATATATTTTTTTTATCTTTCACTAGTTTCACTTTTCGTAAATCATCTTTAAGCAAGATACAAACAGAATACAACATGCATGTGAAAAGTATGTAGATTATTCAGGGTTTATCGTCAGACTGTCAAAAACTAGTAAGTCGATCGTTGTTCAGAAAATAATGATACCCCAGCGTCCATTAATATTGCGTCCAGTTTCTTGATTGTGATTTTGGCCTTCTCTTCCTCCTCTTTAAACGCTGTGTGGACGAACGTAGGATCCACAGGCATCCAGTTAGCTGATAGTAAACACAAGTATACATAATGAATCCGCCTCTTAGATAAAGAAGAAACGTATGCGAGGAAAACAGTTTCAACTGCAGCTGTGCAGTGGTAACAGAAAACAGATTAATTTATATATTTGTGTCATTTTCCTCCAAATCGAAATACAACATTTATGGTGAAGACTCTATGGATGAAAATGTTCGGTCATTTGCTGTAATATGGCACACAATTAAGATTGTGCAATAATCGTTTTCTGCGACATATGGCAGTACTACTTATCACCATCAAAAGTTTTGTTGGTATAAAAAGTCAATATTTTCTTGACGCACGCATGCTTCTCAAGGTGAATTTAATGCAGAGTAATGATAAACGGTTAGCAATTGATATTACAGACTGGTTTGGATCGTTATTATACTTTATGAATAGTAGCTTTCAAAAATCAATAGATATAATTTTGATCATTTTGTTGCAAATATAATTAAAAGAGGGCATTGAAAATGTAACACAGAGGCGAAGGTTATACAGTATAGTTTTGTTTTACTGATTTTTGTGTCATGATATATGAGGATGGGTGCCGACCGAAATTGCACTTAGACCATTTCGAATTTAAAACTTACATGTATCATTACAGGTTCAATGTATATGTCAATTGAAATTTCAACAAATTATCTTTTAAAAAGAAAATAATCAGATTCAAAAACTGATGACTGCACGAGTCTCTGTGGTGAAACTCGAAACAGGATATAAGGATAATGGTTGTTTCCTTGTTTACAAATTCAGCTTATTACTAAAGACTAATGCTATCTAACAACAAATGATGTCTTCCACATAATGCAGTCATGAAAATCAACGTGGATGAAACCCTGTGTAAAATGCTTCACAGAAGGAAAAGAGATCTTAATACAATGAGTATTTGATATCCTGAGGGTAAGAGTAATTGGGGTTAACTTAAGCTAGCTTCGACAGGATCAAATGATATTGTTCACAAGACACTGAACTTAGTTAGACATATCTGTTGACGCCCCTCCATTATGACACCTACATTATCTGTAACGGCAGGCTAACTTAAAAATTCGAATTTGTTGCATACTGTGCTCATTAGTCATCTTTAAAAGGTTATATAGAATCATCTTCCTTCAACACATGATATGTTTAAAGAACTTTCGTTTATCAGTTGTCAAAACGAAGCGTATGGTAACAATTATATTTTCTCAGTGCATGTATATTGCCAAGTCAATTACTTCCTGTTAATACACATGCAGGGGAGTCTACAGCTTCAGGGTTTTTTGTAGTTAAAAACATGGCATACAATATCTTATCTGTTTTCTCATAATCGTTTGAGAGGTTCAAACTTAAATATTCTTTCCATCATTGAAGTATTCTTTGTTAACTTTTGAGACAATATTCAACTTAAGGATCCGCTAAATACGTGGTCTTCACTCATTATCGTTTTACGTAGCTAGTATACGAGAGGGAACAGGAAATGTAATATTACACCGACAGATTAAGTGAAAAAGTAACAACTAAAATATGCAATTGTAAAACAGCCAAAAGTGTTGGATTGCCTAATTAGGCAAATACATGCAATGAGTGGAGATGTTCACTGAATAACTCGGTGAAATTTTATCAATACATATGATTACAAAGTTTTGATTCATTTTAAAAATGAAACTGACTTTCATCAAAGTCACTAGACATTTTAAATCGATCTTTATCGCATTCATTTGACAACACAGGACCTGCTGTACATGTCGTTCTTGTACGGCTATACTTACATCCATAGGAAGCGGAACTTCTGTGATCGGTGACGTGCAGTACGGTGACGTCATCATCCTTTTGATACAAATGGTTGACAAACCCTGAAAAATGTAATGATTGTGATTTTTTTTATCAGGTTGTAGTCAGATGATATTTCGTGTGCCATGTGAATATCTGCATGTTGTCATGTTACAATGTATTAACGATGATATTGTAACAGGAAGGATGAAAACGCAACAGGGCAGGCCTGGATTCGATTCAGAGCCTCTTGAATCTCTAATCAAGTGTTCTACCAACTGAGTTACGTGTATCTGGCAACGGTGACCGAACACGTCTGACCACCACATTCCTCCCTCCTTAACTATCTTCACAGCTTGAAAACATCAACTCAGTATCTTTATCCCTTGGTAGGCATTTTCACCTATCAGTTCCAGGGTATGGTCTTCGGCACTGAATGTAACAGGTAAAGAGATAAAGCAACGGACCAGACCGGGGTTCGGACCCGGTCCCCTGAATCTCGTCAGGTTCTCTGTTAATTATAGTCATTGCCGATCGAACCGTCTGACCATCACAAACAAAAGGAATATTTATATTCCATACTATAAATGTTAATAATTTGAAAGCACTGTCAACAATAAAAAAATTAAAAGATCATTTTTTTTTCAAAAGTGAAATTGTGAGTTGGCGGAGTCTTAAAACTGAGTTATATATCGTATTTTAAGTCAAACGTTTGCTGTGAAGATCATTTGTTTGTAATACCAACAAAATTCAGAAACGTACTTGTAAAAGGCATAGAACAACAAATAACAACAAATTCCTATTGAAATTGGTAGATGGAAACTAGCTCCACGCGAAGAAAGCATACGTAACCTATGGCAGAGCAATCAGATACAGTAGGTGGTGAATATCATTATATTTTAGAGTGCAATGCTCTTTTATACTTGAGGAAAAAGTTACGAAGTAGCACTTATTGAAAAACTCCAAACACGTTAAAATGTTGTGCATCAATGTCAACTAAAGACACAGCAACCCTTTGAGAATTCTGTACATTTATAACAAAAACATACATTGTACGATATGATCGACTCTCCTAGGTATACATATACTTTACTAGTCGCTTGTACCAATCCCGCTTTTCCCTTTTATCTTGCTTCTAATTTTTATAAATATGCAATTTTGTACCTCATGTAACATAATATACGCTTTGTGAGAAAAACATGAACTCGAACATGCAATACAATGTGTGTACTATATTTGGAAGACGATTAGTATTGAACGCAAATGTACATGTACCTTGAAATGCGTGTTTTTTGCAGCTGTTATGTTACGATTTTTCCCTCGTAGTTAATATTTTTGAATTATTCATAACCCGGTGGAAGACATGTTACAAAAAACCTTGCAAGAAAATCAATCTCCTTAAGATACTTACATTTTAGCGCCCCTTCAGAGTATTCGCTCCCGTCCATAGCAATCAAAATTTTTCGCTGTTTTCCTTTGTCCGCCATTGCACACAATGTGCAGTCTTGTAAGCGGAGAATAAACACGCGATTAGATAAAATTTTAAATTTGTTTACTTATGCGCACTTCAGTGATTTTAGCACACTAATGCTATGTACACAGGTCTCGCACTACTAATAGCCCGTGAAGTACGAATAGGCATATAGGAAAACTCTGGAAATCACTGGATCCCGAATGAGTGTTAGTTTGAATATTCAGCTTCCCGATCAATAACGAAGTTCTCGTAGTGGGAAGTAGGTCTTCAGTGGATTTAAATGTGACGTCCGTATTAAACCAGTGTGTTAAGAGTTTAATTAAATACATTGAACTTTTATGATAGGCATGAATCAATAATTCATATCTACCAATTTCCTTTGATTGGATCGGTGTGCGACTTCATTTTGTTTCAGGCGTTTGTTGTTATTTGTTTGGGTTTTATTTTTGTTTATTTTGTTTTGTTTTTGTTTGTCTTACTTTGGTGATGAAATTATTCCTCTCAAGGTTCCAACAGAAACATAATTATTTTTCATTCAAGTATATTTAGCGATGATGACTTCCGATTAGCAATGGGGATGAGAATATCTACATGATGTCAGAAAAGCATGTAATCAAAACTTCTCATTCTGATATAGCATACATGTATGTTGATAGTAAAGGAAAAGCATGGAATAATCGGGATGATTTTCACGGCACCACAGAAATCCACAGGTGTATAAATAAAATCCACAGCCAAGTTTGTTCCTTGGTATTTTATTTTTAATTTATACGTTTATTGTTAAATCGCACATATTTGATACATACTACATGATATAAAGATTCAAGTACATATTCATCTAAAAAGTGGAATTTGAGCAAATTATATGGCTGGAGCATTATTTTTACAAATACATAAGGATAGGAAATGCCACATTTCACGCTGGTGTAACATTAGATAAGGACCCCAGGGGTCACCCTCTCAAGCGTGAAATTTTGATCCTTGTTAAAAAATGACCCTTGGAAATCATTTCTTGTGGGGTCAAATTTCCACATTTAAAAATGATATAAAGCGTACAAAGTATTTTCTGTACAGTCCATATCTCGAACAGGTGGGTGTTGATCAGCTGGTATTATGGGGTCAAGTATCCTGAGGTCATCTCAAAGGCTTGATAAAGAATCCCAAGACCCTGATATGAGCCCTAAGCATGGATCAAAATTTGTGGCACTTCAGCTACAGCTGATGGCGTCTCAACACGAATAGAAAATATTCAAAAGGGACACTAAACAATATAAAACAAACAAAATAAACTTTGTTATAACTTTTGAATCGTACAAGATAGAGACATCATAGTTAGTGAACCGAAAACCTTCAGGTCATGTGACTTCTAAATTACAAGGTAATTCAAGTTTTATTATGGCCACAATCAGGGATATTTTGTCTTAATTTGATAATTCTACTTTATCTGTATGAAATTAAAACTTAATCGATCTGAAATAAATAGAAAATTGCACCTGTTTTCACTACAATTATTTTTTCAAATATGGCAAAATTCAATAATATTCTTTACTTATGAAGTTTAAATACTCTTACGAACAGTGATCAATCTCATAACTCTTATAAGAAATACAAAATAGAGAATTGGGCAAACACGGACCCCTGGATTTACATGAGGTGGGATCAGGTGCATCTTGAACAATGACATTTTTTGGTGAGAAATTACCTTAGGTACTATGTTTTTGTATTATCTGTAACACACGACAAGGACAGGTATAATGCTACTTTAATTCAATCGATAATAGAAGAAGTACTTTTGAAAGATTTGTCTTTGAAGACAATCACTGGGATGTTTGCATGTTGAACAACATAATCACTGACGCTACCCAACACCGTCCGTCGAATGACACCCAAACCTCGACTGCCCGTGATAATCAAGGAGGCATTGACACAGGCGGCCCTTTTCACGATTTCTTCTCCTACATCTCCAAATAAACGATTTACTTCTCCATGAATCTACAATGAATTAACACAAAACTGGAAATGTATTTGTGTATTTCCCGAAAGGTGTTTAATAAACAGTGTAACGTGTAACCTTCCATGTAAGTCAACTTAATGTAGGCTGTGCATTATATTATGTTCATCAATCATACATTTATTATTTAACCCACAATGTACCAAAATCAGTATTTCTCTGTGATGCTAACTTTATTGTGTAAGAGGAAGCTCTCCATTTCTTTCACCACTGCTTTGGCCTTCTTGTCTTCCTCCTGACGCCCAAGAACAAACAGGTGTTGATCAGCTGGTATTACGGGGTCTAAAACAAACAGGTGTTGATCAGCTGGTATTATGGGGTCTAAAACAAACAGGTGTTGGTCAGCTGGTATTATGGGGTCTAAAACAAACAGGTGTTGGTCAGCTGGTATTATGGGGTCTAAAACAAACAGGTGTTGGTCAGCTGGTATTATGGGGTCTAAAACAAACAGGTGTTGGTCAGCTGGTATTATGGGGTCTAAAACAAACAGGTGTTGGTCAGCTGGTATTATGGGGTCTAAAACAAACAGGTTTTGGTCAGCTGGTATCATGGGGTCTAAAACAAACAGGTGTTGGTCACCTGGTATTATGGGGTCTAGAACCAAACATTTGTTGACTTATTTCAGGGTTAGTCTTATGAAATATATATTGTGTTTTATATAATTTTTATCCTCCAACGATTACCAACTTTATTTCAAATTTAATCGTAAATACAGGCTTTCTTGCATAAATGATACGAGCGACGTCACTATATGAGCTGTCGTTATTGATCCGTAATATGTCCTTTGCAGATATTCTGCATCGATTTCCTTTATTCGCATATTATATTGATTGAATTTAAAGCATAAATTTGAAGTTTTTATGTTTCAAGTTTCTAATGAAAAGATCTATACTATGTTTCAGTACAAACAAACTGAATTCTTAGACATCCTTTATATAATTATCTTTGTTTCTGTTTTATTTATCTTGTGTGTGTTATTACCAAGTATGTAACAAATATAATGAAGCAAACTCTTTCGATATCACATCGCATATCAGCCCTCGACCAACACCAGCCCTCTGTGCTTTCACCTTTAAACTAATATTAGGGTTGGTTTTGATGTGTTAAAGAAAAGGGTATTTACTATGCATTATTCTGTATATGAAGTACATGGCAAAGTAAGAAAAATAAAAACAAATCTGTATGATATTAATTTGATTTAATCTATCTATCTTTCTACATGTACCTTTCTATTTATTTATCTATCTACATGTATCTATCTATCTATCATTGATCTATCTATCTATCTATCTATAATCTATCTATCTATCTATCTATCTATCTATCTATCTATCTATCATCTATCCATCTATTTTATATATGTATCATCTATCTATCTATCTATTAATCTATCTATCATTGATCTATATATCTATCTATCATCTATATATTTATCTATCGTCTATCTATCTATTTTATATATGTATCATCTATCTATCTATCTATCTATCTATCATCTATCCATCTATTTTATATATGTATCATCTATCTATCTATCTATTAATCTATCTATCTATCATTGATCTATATATCTATCTATCATCTATATATTTATCTATCATCTATCTATCTATTTTATATATGTATCATCTATCTATCTATTTATCTATCTTACGTGACGCCTCATGTGGAAAATGATAAAAACAAAATACGATCGTTTAGCTTTAGAACACACCTTTGGTTTCAAAACTGTAACGATTGTCTGTAACGTGGACGATGTACAACTGATTCTCGTCCTTGTGAAGAGTCTGCATGTACCCTGATAATCAAAAAGAAATGATGAAGTTCTGTGTTTAAAAAAGATACGAAAATACTTTCCTTGAATAGGACTTACATTCCAAAGCATCCCTGGCAATTTTACTTCCGTCTGTCGCCATGATGACCTTCATTCTAGATGACAAAGTTCTGCAATGTGATTTCGATTTACAAATTTCACCAGTATAGAGCAGTCACTCTACAATAATCTGACCACGAGTATCTAACTAAACATTGTACATTGTGTTTAAAAGTACTTGTGTATTTCCGTAACAGTTCTTTAATACGTTCACATTATGATCATGTGATATGGTATATTAATCAGTAGTTTCTTGACGCAATTGAACATGGGAGTAATTTATGTATTTATATTATACACATATCACAAAACATGATTTAGTTGAAAACTTTCATGCATGTTGATTCTTAATAAATATAAGCTCTACTAACCAATGTATTAACATTGTTCAATATCTGGCATGTAATTACGTGGTTAAAATAGTAGCGTATCAGAATATAACTTTTTATTTAACCTAAGTATTACATGTATATCCAGAACAAAAAAATTAGGGGTCAGTAAACTGTGTGATACATGGGAACTGTGTGATACATAGGAAATGTGTGATACATAGGAAATTAAATGTGTGATACATAGGAAATGTGTGATACATAGGAAATGTGTGATAGAAACTGTGTGATACATAGGAGCTGTGTGATACATAGGTACTGTGTGATACATAGGAAATGTGTGATACATATGAGCTGTGTGATACATAGGAACTGTGTGATACATAGGAAATGTGTGATACATATGAGCTGTGTGATACATAGGAACTGTGTGATACATAGGAAATGTGTGGTACATAGGAAATGTGTGGTACATAGGAACTGTGTGATACATATGAGCTGTGTGATACATAGGAACTGTGTGATACATAGGAAATGTGTGATACATATGAGCTGTGTGATACATAGGAACTGTGTGATACATAGGAAATGTGTGATACATAGGAAATGTGTGATACATAGGAACTGTGTGATAGAAACTGTGTGATTGGAACTGTGTGATACATAGGAAATGTGTGATACATATGAGCTGTGTGATACATAGGAACTGTGTGATACATAGGAAATGTGTGGTACATAGGAAATGTGTGGTACATAGGAACTGTGTGATAGAAACTGTGTGATTGGAACTGTGTGATACATAGGAAATGTGTGATACATAGGAAATATGTGATACATAGGTACTGTGTGATAGGAACTGTGTGATACATAGGAACTGTGTGATACATAGGAACTGTGTGATAGAAACTGTGTGATATATAGGAACTGTGTGATATATAGGAACTGTGTGATACATAGGAAATGTGTGATACATAGGAAATATGTGATACATAGGTACTGTGTGATAGGAACTGTGTGATACATAGGAACTGTGTGATACATAGGAACTGTGTGATAGAAACTGTGTGATATATAGGAACTGTGTGATATATAGGAACTGTGTGATACATAGGAATTGTGTGAAATGTAGGAACTGTGTGATAGGAAATGTGTGATATATAAACTGTGTGAGACCGACCGACAGGGGATGCTTACTTCTCCTAGGAACCTGATCTTACTTCTGGTATATATAGGGGTCCTTGTTTATCCAACTATCCATTTTATATTGATATAAGGAGTTTATGACATGGATTACTGTTCGGTATCTTCACCTTTCATGGTGACTGCGTGATACATGGGAAATTTGATACATAGAAATTGGATACATGTTAACTGTGTAATACGTAGGAACTGGGTGTGATACATGGGGACTGCTTGATACGTAGGAACTGTGTGATACAAGGGAACTGTGATAAATAGGAATTGTGTGATGCATAGGAACCGTGTTATACATAGAAACTGTGATACATAGGAACTGAGTGACACATGGGAACTGTGTGATACATGAAAAATGTGTGATACGCATAGGAACTGTACGATACATTGGGCTGTGTGAAATATGGGAACTGTGTGAAATATGGGAAAGGTGTGGTAAATAGGAACTGTGTGATACGCATAGGAACTATGTGACACATGGGAACTGATTGATATGCATAGGAACTTAGTGATACATGGGAATTGTGTGATACATATGAGAACTGTGTGATACAAAGGAATTATGATACATGGGAACTGTGTGAGACATTGCAAGTTTTAGATACACACTAAGTGTGTGATAGGAACTGTGTTATACATGGGAATTGCGTGATATATGGTAACTGTGATACATAGGAACTGTGTGATAGATTAAAACTGTGGTTGATGGGAACTGTGTGATTCATGGGAACTGTGTGATACATTGGACTGAGTGATGCATGGGAAGTGTGATACAGAAGAACTGTGTAATACACGAAAGCTGTGTGATACATGGGGACTGTGTGAGACATGGGAAGTGTGATACATGGAGACTTTGTGAGACATGGGAACTTTGTGATAGATAGGAACTGTTTTATAGGAACTGTTGTGATATATAGGAACCATGTGATAAATAGGAACCATGTGATAAATAGGAAGTGTGTGATACATGAGAACTGTGTGATACATGAGAACTGTGCGATACATGAGAACTGTGTGCTGCATGAAATTTGTGTGATACATGGAAACTATGTGACATTTGGTAACTGTGTGATACATAGGACTGCTTGATATACATTAGAACTGTGATATACATTAGAACTGTGTGATAAATGTATTACAAATAGATGTTCATCCATGTCTTTGATGATGATGCAAAATCATTTCATGATCTCCGTGACCACTCTTATTGGTAGAATTCTTTTTCCCACACTCGTCCAACCTTGGCGTGTTCATTGAATATCTTACATTAGAAAAAAATATTCTTGGAAACCATGGTACTCAACCAGCAAGATGTACAACTGATATTGTATTCAAAGTGTACATGGAGAGGATGTTACTTGTTTGCCATAAGACCTGTTCAACCCTGGTCATTTTTTTTCCAATTTCATTTGTAGCTTATGATAATTCTAAACATTATTCATGTTTTATGTAAATACACTTACAAAGGAATATCATTGCTTTAAGATGCATTTTATTTTTAAATTTTTAAATTTTAAAACAAAGTGAAAACAATCGGATATCCGATATTCTTCAATGTTTGCAAACAAGAACTGGAACATCTGCATGATGAATGACGTAATCACTGACGCAGCCTAACACCGTCCGTCTGATGACACCTAAACCACGACTGCCTGTGATTATCAAAGTGGCGTCGATGTCGCGTGCTTTTGAAACAATTTGTTCTCCAGGATTCCCAAACAGTCGGATAGCCTCGCCATCAATCTATTCACAAAATATGTAAGCTGACAAAATGTGTACAAATGTAAGCCGACAAAAACATGCAAGTTGTGAAATATTTGACATATGAAGGATGACTTTCTATAAGTTTAAATGTTTTTATATTACTTAAGAATGTCTCATAATCTTAACCCTTTTGACAAACAGCAATAGAAGGATAGCCTTGCCTGGTTTTCGCTGATGAAGTCCGTCATTTCATCCATTACTGCCTTTGCTTTATGTTCCTCTTCCTGATACGCTAATTGAATTAATTCTGGGTCCCCTGGTATCAATGAAGCTGGCGAATACAAGTTACAAAATGTAGGTCAGTGACTTCGAAAAACCTCAAATATTGTACACGACAGCTAATCAGCCTTAAGTATGTTGATATTGATTCTTTGTTTTTTAGACAAATTAATGACTAATTAATGTTTTTCATCTTACAGAGCTCGGGGATTAAAATATAGTGTCACATTGACTAAAGTATCTAATTATCTCTCTTCAATACAAGCTTTAACACTTCCAATAGATAAAGTTACGTGTACGTGCATTATATAGATCACAATAAAAGGTAAATATTTGAAAATACGAGATTAGCTTCTTGAATGAAGAGATGACGAAGAATGTCACGTTTTTACAATGTATGTAATTTAGATGACTGATAAACAACCTGTATCATATGTTATAGCAAATATTTAACATTTGTAGGGAGAGGGCTTAAATAGGCTATGCCTGCTGCCCGATCCCATTCACTTTGTGAATAAAATATAGTTTTAAAAAAAATTAACATTACTCACTGTTATACGCAAAACTATGTTGATGGTTGGTTACATGAAGCAGGGTTACCCTGTTTTCTTTCAGATGAACGTATTTCATGTACCCTGAAAAACAACAACTTTTATGTTCACAAGCATACTATTTGTTACAGAATCCATCTTTAGATGTTGGTTTCTGACATATTTGATATGTATCGCGAATTATGAATATAAATGGACGTGTAAACGAGTATATGTAATACATGGGTGGGTTTATAAAACGGGAAATACTAAATTTAAACACTCACATTGCAGGGCGTCTTTAGCAAATTTGCTTCCATCGATTGCTATCAAGACCTTCATTATCCAGACCGATATGCAGTAAATGATTTAGTCAATATAACTTGCTTATTGCATTTTCCGTATCACCAGGGCATTCAATTTGGACATGATAAAGTCCACAAACACATAAAATACGCGTTAAGATCTATGATTTAAGTGATGTTGACACAAGATAACGAAGCATCACTTTACGGTATATTTGTATTTATATCTCAACTATATTTCATTATGTAGTTTAATCACAATGTGACAAGTAAGATAAGACAGTTTGCTAGTCCTATAAAAACCGAATTTTGCACAGACCACCAAACGTTACATGCTGCTACAGTTGTAACCACATGTACATGTAGATGCTAGTTTATTTGTAGTGTTCTGACCCGTTCATAATTCTCCGTTAATGAAACTCTACATGTAATTTTTTTTACAGTGTCCTTGAATATAAAAGTAGTTACATACATTTTGTCAATGACAATATATTGCTAGTTCACAGCTGGTGTCGTCTATATATATATTCTCATTATGGAACCCGTGCTTACGTCACAAAAGGGATATATTTGTTTTGAAATTTATTCAGAGCATAAAAATCAAAGTAATATTTATTTTATAAAATATGATTAGAAGGAGTAGATATTTAGATTGTATTATAGAATTTATTCAAAAACTTCTACGTGAGAAGAAAAAATCTCTCGCTGTGACCTTCAATTCGACTTTTAGATATATCGATGACGTTTTGTCTATTAACAATGATAGCTTTCATTCATATGTCGATTTGATATATCCCTGTGAGCTCGAAATAAAGGACACCACAGAGTCGTCCACTTCTGCTTCATACTTAGATATTTTATTGAAAGTAGACATTAACGGCAAACTAACAACTCAACTGTATGACAAACGGGATGATTTCAGCTTCTCCATCGTCAACTTCCCACATTTATGTAGCAATATTCCATTATTACCTGCATATGGTGTTTATATATCTCAACTGATTCGATATGCAAGTGCTTGTTCTGCGTATAGTCAGTTTTTAAATCGAGGTAAGCTACTGACAAACAAGTTGATGGTACAGGGATTTCAACAGTCTCGATTGAACTCAGCATTTCGCAAATTCTATGGTCGTTATAACGATCTAGTTCGTCAATACAACCTCGCATTGGGTCAAATGCTGTCTGACGTGTTTCATACCGATTGTTAAGCCGTTCTTGGCACACTGATTTTGACTGCGGATAACTCCGTTTACCTGATCAGGATATGGGGCTCACGGCGGGTGTGACCGGTCAACAGGGGATGCTTACTCCTCCTAGGCACCTGATCCCACCTCTGGTGTGTCCAGGGTTCCGTGTTTGCCCAACTATCTATTTTGTATTGCTTGTAGGAGTTATGAGATTGATCACTGTTCGTTATCTTCACCTTGCATTAAATAGGGATTGATAAGTTAAGGAAACGGGATAGTTTCTAAATGATTCAGTTTGCCGATTAACCCCTATAAGCAAACAACCCAGACATTTATTCCATGATTGAAATCTCCATTGCAATGTTTATTTTGAAAATTTTAATTTTTCCAAGAAACTTTTTTGAGAAATGTCGATGCTCAACGCAACAACACAGTTGGACTACTGGAAGTAGGTTTGTCACAATTTGTAGTTTTCAATGTTTTGCACAAAGCATCATATCTTGATATCAACAACATAGTTCAACAAATGATCCGTCATAGATCAGGTAGACCACGCGTGACGTTAGGAGCACAGGATCGCTTCATCCGATTACGTCATCTTCGTCACCAATTTACAACAGCGTCATCTAGAGCATATGTCATTCATGGGATTCGCAAAATATTACATCAGATTGTTTTCAATCGACCACAGGATCTGGATGCTAGGATTAGAGCGTACAGACCTGTTCGTGGCATTGGTCTGACTCCGCATCATCGCCGGAACCGACTTCAATGGTCACAGACTTATAGAGTATGGCCACGGCAACGCTGGCGGATAGTTTTACTCAGCGATAAACCTCGATTTTTACTGCAGAGGCTTGATGTAAGAGTCGGTATGTATAGGCGCCAAAATGAATGTTTTGCGCAAAATTGCTGGCCGGTTTGGAGGGGTAATGTTATGATGTGGGCAGCAATATTCTATACAAGCAGGACAGCAATGGTTCACATACAGGGTACTTTGACGGCGCCACGGTATATTGATGGTCAAACAGGTACACGAGGTTCCAATAATGCAGCATCCTGGAGCAGTATTCCAACATAGCAACGCCATACCACATACTGTACGTTTAACACGTGATGTTCTGCAGAGACACAATATCGAAATTCTTCTTTGGCCATCCAACACCAGATTTGAAACATTGTCGAACATGCATGAGACGGACTGGATAGGGGCATCCGACGATGACAAACTGCAACAACGGGCCCAAGCTCTGCAGTTAGAGTGGCACAACATCCCGATATAGTTTTTAAGAAACTGAATTGCGTCCATAAGAAGGCGTTGCCAGGCAGCAATTGGTGCTCGGTTGGGCACTAGATATTGAACTTGGGTGACTTTGAACTATTAATGACTGTAATTATTATCAGTGGTTGTGATACTTTATTAACCCAGCGTTTACATCATTTTTGTGTTATCAATAAATCATTTGTAAGTATTTCTCCTGTCTTAAAATGAGTATAAATATGTTATGTGTTTCTTTTCTTTTCTTATCAGTATATTATTTCATAGCTGTGCAGGACCACATTCATAACTTACATGTAAGTCATCTATGTAAGATATGTGTGGGGTTTATGGATACTCTCTCTTATATAGGGCCTTTGTAGGGCTTTTTGGATACTTGTATTTTCTCCTGTAGGGCCTCTAATTAAGATGTATAAGTATTCACTTCTATTTAGGGCATTTGTAGGTCCTTGGGTATTAGTTTTCTTTTAAACAGACCCAGTGTAGCAGTTGTGAGTATACTGTCCTAAGTATGGCGTGTGCAGGATATATTGACAATGCTCTCCTATACAGGATCTGTTTAGATCTTTGGATATGGCCAGTATGGGAAACATGTGTTTGCTACCCTTTTTATTTAGGGCTTGTGTAGGGACCTGCGTATATGACGTATGGGTATACTTTCCTATCCGGGGCTTGTTTAGGGGCCTATATATAAGACATGGGCATACTCTCCTATACGGGGTTTGCAGGCCCGTAGGCAGGATTTTTCAAGGGGGGGTTACATAGACTCGCAACGCGAGTCTATCACCTCGCACCGCGAGGTGCCACTACGGCAGGGGGTCTGGGGTATTTGGTGCAAAATCCTGCAATCTAGCAATTTCCTGGCACTTAATTTGAATTTTGGAATCATGCCTTTTTTACTATGAATTTTCATGATTTTCATAAAAAATCCCGACTTTAATAGTCACAATTCAAACAAAATGCCGACTTTAATAGTGCTTAGTAGTTTTCAAGGGGGGGGGTTCGTACGAACCCCACGACCCCCCCCCCCCCCCCCCCCCCCCGGCTACGGGTGTGGTTCGTGTAGGGGCCTGTATATAAGACATGGATATATTCTCCTATACGAGGTGTGTGTAGAAGCTATGGTTATATTCTGTGTAAGACCTATGAATAGTCTCTATATGTACGATATGTGTAGACTCATGATTATACATGTACTTTCACATGTTGGGCCTGTGTAGGATCGATACATATGTTCTCTTCTCTAGGACCTATATAAAATGTACAAGTAGTCACTCCTATTTAGGACCTACTGTTATGCTCTCCTATACAGAGCCTGTACATGACCCATGGGTATAATCCTCTATATAGGGCTTCTGTACAAGCTATGGGTAAATTCTCCTGTGTAGGATATCTGAGCATATATAGGACTTGTGTAGGATCTCTGAATATATATAGTACCTGTTTAGGACATATTGGTATACTCTCGTATGTAGGATTTGTGTATGACTTACTGGTATAATATCCTATACACAGCCTGTAGAAGACCTACAATATAGGACTGGTATAGGACCAGTGGTATCCTTTCTTATGTACCTGTATATGGCTCGTATAGGACGTATGGGTATATTACCTAAATGTACTCTGTTGATACCAAATTTTTAGTAAGTTATATATAATACGATTTTAGAGAGGCTATAATCACCACAAATCCTTATTTTAATAGGAAGTACATCCATCTCATTTTCTTCTAAATTAAGTCATCTAGCTATCGGGGTTGAAAAGGCAATGATCAATGCTCTTCGTCTATAAATACAAAATGCTAAATTAATCTCTTGAACTGTTTTTAACCTTTACGTTTTTTAAGATAAATGATAACATTATTTCAAAAGTCTCGATGAAGTGTTGCAGATTATCACATTCGCCATGATCCTAACCTCTTGTAATATCCTGAATATCATCCAGTCCCCTAATCCACTTCTTCAGAGCGAATGATCTGGACAGTAATTAGAAAACATTATACGTCAAAGCTTTGATTATGGAAATGGGATGATTTCCCAATCGTTTACCTTCTACTGAAAAATCCCTTATGAAAAATATAATGCAAAATAAGAGGTTTGGTTGTAGAATGTGAGATACAACGGAAAGGTTATCCGTCGTCCACACCAAACTATGTGATGTGGGTTCAACAAAACGTGTGATGGATGACTTCTATTTTCTCAAGTGAATAATGTCATTTCATGTATTTGTGGAAATACATTGAGAAGCTTTATCAAGCTTCCGCATAGACCAGTTCCTATTTTATGGTCAATTGAATTTGATTTCAGATACATTTTGAAAATAAAAATCCTGAAGTTAAAGTGGTATATTTACCTAAAGAAATTAACAGTAATAAATGGAGTGTAAGAATGTTTTGTTAGTTTGGCCTCTTTGATAAGAATTCTTAGTGAAAACTAATTAATTAGTATGTTACTTTAATCTTAATCTCTTTGTATACTTTATCATAAAGCTTTTAATTCTACACTTTTTCACTTTTCTGGGACTCTCCCTCCCCCTCTTCCAGTTACATATGTACAGGTGGATTCATGTTATCATTTAGACAAAGTAGATGATATATGCCATATGTGCTTGAATGTCATAGAGCCACATTATTCTTTCTTATTTATTCACAACTGTAACCTACATTGAGCGCAAAAATGTGGTCTTAAGACTTGGAGCATAGGGGGCTATATTTTCGTTAAATCAACAGCGTAGTAAAATATCCTTTAATTATTTCCTTATATGTAAAACTGACGTTGTCTTCCTGTAGTCAAAGCTCGAAAATATTTAGAAATCTGGGAATAATTCATAGCTAAAAAAGTATGTTAAGAGAATAGTAAATCTGTATGACAGCTTGAACTTTCCTATCCCTCTAAAGGCTATTCTAAATGGCCAACTCCCAATCCTTTCTAAACAAAAAATGCGAAAATCATCTCTTTCGTCCATGATCCGGTACTTCTTTGTAAGATCTTGTCGAGTTTACCAGTGTTTATTACTTCTGCTATTTGAACAAACGGAAAAAATATCTTCATACAAAGTGATGATGTTGCAAATCAAAACAACATTTGTAATGAATCGCAAGTATATACAATTTATATCAGCTGTAATGGAATTCCAATGTCATTTGGTATTAGAAGAGACCTTGAACTTTGACCCCCCAAAAAACCAAGAACCATCTAACCTTGAGAGAAAACAAAACTTCTGTGTGTCTTAGAATGTATAGTTCTATATTTGTTGCATACAAAGCATAACATCTCAGAACTACCAATGGGTACGAGAATATTCCATCCTTAAGAAAGCCCGATACCATGCGCACTGTGGATAAAAAATAGTTTTAGCAATTTCAGTTATCTGCTCCTGATTCACGTTTTATAGCATCACCAATTTGGAATCGATAATGACAAAGCATCTTACCTTATTGGAATGGCTTCGAATCTATCGAAGACTTCCGAATTTCTTTATCTTGTACTTTACACAGTCTGGATTTTCAGAGTTTTTTTTAAAACCAGCATGGATACCCCATCTTTAGTTTCTTTGTATCTTTTCATTATTACTCGAGTCTCATGTCAGGGATGAATTTTCGGTGAGTGCATTGTGGCTCCTTAATATAATTTTCCCCACATCGCCTGCTATAGATAAGGGATTGAAGAAGCTGTCAGTTGAAATACAGGCACTGTCTCTAACATAGCATGACATGACAGTGTCCATCGATTTATATGTTCCTGGTTGTGTTTCCCCTTTGATTACCACGCATTTCAATACAAGTAATGATTTTCTACTGTCAAGAATATATTGGATATCAGTCAGAGCAGTCTTCGCCTATTTCCATTTTGTGATACGAGTTACCGCCCTATACAATGGGGTTTTTATAGTCACTGTTTCGAAGTATTACAACCACTACAATTTAAGGACTTAAATATCAGTATAATTTTTAAACAAGTATTATACAAGTATATATTCATTTTTACAAAAAAAACAAACAAACAATTTCTCTAGCAGGAGAATTCCTTCCGCCCGATTTCCATGGACAAGCTCTTATCACCAGTTAATCGTATTATTTGTGAAGACATGTGTACCCCTAGTAAAGCTGAAACACATACTACAATCTCTATTAATGACTGCCTATGCAATACTATGGCGATAAATAACCCTAGCGTAGAAAACAACGGCGATAACTTTTACTGTTTCCTTCAATACGTATAATATTGATTATTGCATTTTCTTAGCAATATGTGTTGTGTTTTGGTGTAATTTTACGTCATAATCAATCAAGGTATTTCCTGTACCGTTGGCTCTAAGGCTGACGAACAAAAATGTTCTAAATATTACTTTCTAACATGATGTATCATTAAGATCTATATATTGAGCATGCGTTTCAATTTATTTGACAATATTCACAATGCATGCTGCTGATGCATTTGCAGTTTTGTTAAAGACATGCCTACAGATTAGACTAATCAATATTTGTTACTTTAAAATATACTGAGTTTGGTCTCTATGATTATACACAGATCTTTTTTTTTTTTTTTTTTTTTTTGGTCTCCGGAAGTATTCAATTAAAGAAACATCAAAAGAAATCTAGATCTGTAATTTAACTCAATCATTGACACGTTTTTATTGCAATTGATTTCCAATGTCCAGATATTCAGAGTAGAGTTGTTATAATTCACAATACATTATATAGTGCTGCCCATGTAAACATATCTGTGTAGATGATTATTACGTCAAGTAAAATCGAATTATGCTGAAATGTATCTAACAAATGATATATGAATGATAAGGAGAATTTTACTGTCCGAAATCCTACCTCAAGGCTTAAATTGGCAAATGGACATATAGCTTAAGTCATACGAAGAAACTCTCTTCATAATTAGAATATAAAACAAGCAGAGAGGGGTTCTATAGGAACTATTGCCATATACAGTAGAAGGTCAATAACTCCACAATTTCTGTAATGTAGACGCTTTCAGAAGTTATTGCTCTTGCAATCAGTAGTATCGATATCAACTGTAAAAGAAGAATTGTTTAAAAATGATACTATGAATACATGGTGTTGGGGCGGAGCTGTGAGGTTACATTGTACTACTATGAATACATGGTGTTGGGGCGGAGCTGTGAGGTTACATTGTAATACTATGAATGTATGGTGTTGGGGCGGAGCTGTGAGGTTACATTGTAATACTATAAATACATGGTGTTGGGGCGGAGCTGTGAGGTTACATTGTAATACTATAAATACATGGTGTTGGGGCGGAGCTGTGAGGTTACATTGTAATACTATGAATGTATGGTGTTGGGGCGGAGCTGTGAGGTTACATTGTAATACTATAAATACATGGTGTTGGGGCGGAGCTGTGAGGTTACATTGTAATACTATGAATGTATGGTGTTGGGGCGGAGCTGTGAGGTTACATTTGAAGGGTTGTTCTTTGATCGCCCAATATTATGGGAAAAATCTTTTCGAGGGATGGATGGTTTTTTAGAAGAAAAGATGTCTTGCTTCGGCCTTCAACTTGACATTTAGATATATCGACGACGTTTTATATGTTAACAATTTAACAATAATCATTTTTATTCATATGTTGATTCGGTACATCTCTGTGAACTCGAGATCAAAAACACCACAGAGTTATCTATGTCTGCTTCGTCCTTAGATATGTTATTGAAAATGAAAATCGACGGTCAACTAACAACTCAACTTTATGGAAAACGGGATAATTTCAGCATCTTCATCGTCAACTTCCCATATTTATGTAGTAATATTCCATTATCACCTGCATATGGTGTTTATATCTCTCAACGAAACAGCTTGTTTTGCTCATGACAAGTTTTCAAATCGAGGCAGGCTATTGACAAACAAGTTGATGTTACAGGGGTTTTGACAGACTCGTTCAAAGTCGGCATTTAGTAAATTCTATGGCCGTTATAATGATCTAGTTTGCTAATACAACCTATCATTGGGCCAAATACTGTCTGACATGTTTCGTGCCGATTGTTAGGCCATTTTTGACACACTGATATTGGTTACAGATCACTCCGTGTACCTGATCAAGATGTAGGGCTAATGGCTGGTATGACCGGTCGACATGGGATGCTTACTCCCCTTAGGCACCCGATCTCACCTCTGGTATATCCAGGGGTCCGTATTTGCCCAACTCTTTATTTTGTGTTTTTATAGGAGTCATGAGATTGATCACTGCCCATTATATTCACCTTTCATGGTCGACATAATATCAAAAGTTCAGATGTGCCTGGATCTTTAAAAAGAATTTGCGATAGTGTTTATACATTGTCAGGTGTAAAATAAAATTGTTTGGTTTTAGAACGAGTATTTGAATTTTTAGACATATTTGATTTTGTTCAAATGTGCTAGTAGGTTATATTAAAATAACATTTCGTTTATGTTGATTATCTTAGTAAATGTTATATATCCATTCATACATACGTATATACATGTACCAGGTTATTATTTAGCTGATTTTTTTTATTTTGAGCTGAAATACAATGAACATTCTTTTATGCATATTATTTTCTGGTTCTCTTTCTTTGGAATATAGATTTATTTTTAACTGCACCCAAATGCTAACGTCTTTTTAAGCATTTCCATGAATCAATCTAAGCAATGTGAAATACACTGCCATGTTTTTGGGGGTTTTTTTACTCATGAAAGGTGAAGATAACGAACAGGGATCAATCTCATAACTCCTATAAGCGATACAAAATAGATAGTTGGGCAAACACGGACCCTTGGATGTATGATCATATAAATGGGTTGCATGCAGGTAGGTAACTTAAATTGTAAACATAGTGCATGAAAGGCACAGTAGAAGTCACATCCAAATTCATGGATACATTGTTAACAGACAGTAGCAAAATGGCATTCATCAGAAGACAATTCCCAATGTTTTAGTTTTTGATATCTTTACTAATTGTAATGATTGTTATTTCTTAATCAATGCAATGTAGTTATAAGCAATGCGCGTATGAATCTTGATACATGTACATGTAAATAACATTGCGTCTATTTTAGATTAACAGCTGGGAATTCTGGCAGAAAGAAAAGTAGAATACATTTGTTTGTTATCGCGCTTCATGAAATATGTAATCATATTGAACACAGAAAACCGTGACCAACGCGGTGCATGAACGAATGACCAGCGCTATAAGAAGGCTAAAGATAGGTCTCTTACGCAAAAGGAATTACTTTATAGACTGGTCAGGCTATGCAGCAGATAAAGTCAACTCTGATCCCAAACCCGGGTAGATAAAACTCTTGATCAGAGTAGCAAAGGAATCGTCTAAAGGAAGAAAACCCTGACAGAAAAACCACCTTCTTCAGGTGTCGGATTAATCACCCTATCCTGTGAAAAACAAAATGATTAGAGAGAGTGAAGGCAAGTTCAACTTCATTTATTCACTTAAACCACATTATATATGGTACATGAGGTACATTAAATAAACATACATTTGAGTACGAATAAGTTCAGAGTATATACAAATACACAATATTCATGTAATGAGAACTTATTTACAAAATATAGGTTTCGGTGTGACAAGGAGGACAGATTACATTTTTAGATAAACATACGAAGATTTAAAAGTGCTTTAACCTTATTGGTTGACATAATTTCATGATAATGGCATGAGGTCTTGTGTAGTACCTACTGCGTAGACCTGTACTCTTTTCTAATATTTGACAAAGCGCTGCATTCTAACATATAATGGTATTCATCTGCAAATTTTGATTCGTTACACAAAATCTTTTATTATATGGAATATTAATCCATCTGCCAGTCTCTACTGGAAGGCGGTGATTTGTGATGAAAAAGTTAGGATTAATAGACCTAAAACAAATCAGGCAATTTTTATAAATATTTTAAAAGCATAAAAGTCTTTCAATGATGGAAACACCATGCCCCCGCCACCCCCCCCCCACAAACACACACACACACTCAAAGGAGAGTGTATAGAAATGACGTAAATTGATCAACACCCAAAGGAATTTCAAGTGCTAAATCGTACACTGGTGCACCCAAAACAAAAAATGAGGATAGGAAACTGGAATATAAGAACACAATACTAAGGGGGAAATCTGGCCATCGCAGCCAGAGTGTTAAGCGAATACAATACTAGCATCATGGGAATATGTGAAACTCACTGGACTGGTCAAGAGAAAGTAAAATAGAGAAACATTGATCTACTCGCAGAGAGAAGATGAAATTCATAGAGACGGAGTTGGTTTTCTTCTTTCGAAACATGCGAGAGGGTTCTTATTCAATGGCCACCAAATTATGAGAGATTGATAAAAGCAAGATTCTATTCAAAATATATCATAATGACCATGATTCAAATATATTCATCAACTGAAGCAACCAACGAACAACAAATGAATAGCTGTTATACGCAACTGCAAAGAGTAAAGGTTCATGAAGCATGACCCTCTAGTTATCACGGGATAAATGAATGCAAAAATAGGAATAGGCAACAAGTATTATGTAAAAGTTGTGGGAAAATAATCAACTGGGTCAAGGAATAATACTGGTAAAAGACTATACCACAACAACGACCTACGGATGACAGGATTGTAATTCCCACATAAAGACATGGATTTCACCTGATGGAAGAAGTGATAACTTGAGAGACGACACAAATGTAAACATTTAGAAATTAGCGATAGACACGTGATATTGGGAGTGATCATTATCTTGTACGTACCAACATAAAAGCTTAAATCTCAAAATGAAAACATAAAACAACAAAGACAAAATTTCGATACAGACATACTAAAACTACCATCATACAGACAAAAATCAAATGTAACAGTTGCCACTAAGAGACTGAAAGCTCATATAAAAACAATATAGAGCAAACTATAAGGAAGTTAAGAAACAGATAAGAACACATAACATGCAATGGATCAACAACACTTTAATTGAGGCTGAAAACGCTGTGAAAATGTTGCTTATGAAAACACTAGTATAACATCACCAAAGTACTGAACAATTGAAAACAAACCATAGTGTTGGCATTCTTGACAACAATTGAAGTACAAAAATCCTTGAATCACAAGTGATAAAAAAGACAAGAAATATAATGTTGAAGTTTCGGCTTGACTTTCACTTTCATTAATGAATTTCGATCCCGATCTTTGGGCCAATATCTCTAATGATAATCTCTATTGTCTCAGTTACAAGGCAAAACCTTACAGTGAGCAATTAATCTTATTTTCATTTCTATTGAGTTTATTTTCAATACGCTAATTAATCATAGTGTTGTTAGTTCGTTTCGAAGTTGTCGTTATGACATAAAATGAAACAAATACAACTGACTACTGGGGTATACAAACGCAAGACCTGCTATAATGCAAACAACAGTCAGTGAAGGTACTAAACAGGGAAGAACCAGAAAACCCTGTTGGTATTAAAGACCCAACTTTAAGTTAACACCCCCAAATTGTTAGCCATCTGTCAATCAAACATTTAACAATAGATCTCATGTGGAGTGACATCTGCAGCTAGAGCTATCCCAGAGAGTTGTTTTGATAACAATAACAACCAGTACCTACAGGCATTCTTTAGATCTTGAGGAAGCCCTGTATCCTAGAGTTTTGAAAGCATTGACCTGTCCACAACTAATATTTACTCGTAATTCAATTGTTCATAAAAAGACCCCTGAACAATGCAATTTTAATATAATTGTAATCCCCCTTCTATATACATGTATTATAAATTAAACAAAAAGAAATCAAACAATAATTTGCCCATTAATTTCTAAAACTTGTAACTTATTGAAATAATTTATATGATCAATTTATGATATATATTTATATATATATTTATAAAAGAAATTATTCATTGAGACAATGATTGAGAGTAAAAGAGAGAAAGAGGGGGTGGTGTAGACTGTGTGTCATCCAGCCATAGGGATACAACCATTATACAAACACTATGACCACAGAAACACTGCAGACGGCCCTGAGACCCTTCCTGTGTACATCAAAAGTATACACAGCACCCTGATCTCTTGGCCAGGTAAATAACAATGACCATAGATGAGCTCCGCCCACATCCAGTGATCCGTGAAGAAACCTTACGGTATTATTTTTGGGTCTTTAAGCAGCCAGATGAGATGATAAGTTAAGAACAATCTTTAATGAAGATCAGAAATGCAATACGAAAATCTCAAAACTGGAAAAGCACCTGGGATAGATAACATTACTGAATAATTCCTGAAAGTAAATATCGAATTCAGTTTAAACAAGATCAAAGGCCTTATGAGCAATATTTGGAGAAACAAAATCATATCATCAAATGGAAAAATAGTTTGATTATTAAGTTACCAAACACGGGATTTTTTGAAGAATGTAAAAAAAAAAAGTCAGAGAGGAATCACTCTATAACAAGTAATGAGCAAACTTCTTAGAGGGATTATCGCAGACAAGATAAACATGATCTTAATGATAAGCTTACAAAAAAAGCAGACAGGATTTTGGACAGGCAGAGGAACAACAAAATAACATCATTGAACAAGTAAATAAATGGCAGTCAGAGTTGTACATAAACTATTGATTTCGATAAGGCATTTGACTAAGCCTATTGAACATCGTATAAAGCTATGGTATGCCATGAAGTTTTACCATCTTGAATTATTTTATGATGGATTCAGCTGTGAAGTCATTGATAGAAATGACACCACAGAAAAGTTTGAAATCTGAACTGGAGTCAAACAAGGCTGCGTCTTGTCTAGATTTTCTTCCTCGTGGTACTAGATTGAGGGATGAGAAATACTGCTCCAGAAGGTGAAACAGGCATCAGGTAAATCTTTGAATTAAAGATTGATTAAAGAATGCTGTCTGGTGTGGTTCATACCGATTGTTAGACCGTTCTTGGCACACTGATTTTGACCACGGATAACTCCGTTTACCTGATTAGGATATAGGGCTCACAGCCAGTGTGACCGGTCGACAGGGGGTGCTTACTCCTCTAGGCATCTGATCCCACCTCTGGTATATCCAGGGGTCCGTGTTTGTCCATCTCTCAATTTTGTATTGCTTATAGGAGTTATGAGATTGATCACTGTTGGTTATCTTCACCTTTCATTCAAAAGCTTCTTTACATGAAAAGAAAACATCTTTTGTTGTAGCCTTCAACTCGAAAGTTAGATATATCGAAGAGGGTTTATCTATTATCAATAATCAATTCATCCATATGGTGATTTGATATATCGCAATGAACTCGAAACAAAAGATACTACAGAGTCTTCCACATTTCCTTCATACTTAGGTATTTGATTGAATGTAGATGTTAATGACAAACTAACAACGCAATTATATGACAAACGGCATAAATTCAGCTTCCTCATTGTCAACTTCCCATATTTATGTAGCAATATCTCATTATCACCTGCATATATTGTTTCTGTCTTTCAATCGATGAAAGGTGAAGATAACGAATAGTGATCAATCTCATAACTCCTATAAGCAATACAAAATAGATAGTTGGGCAAACACGGACCCCTGGACATACCAGAGGTGGGATCGGATCAGGTGCCTAGGAGGAGTAAGCATCCCCTGTCGACCGGTCACACTCACCGTGAGCCCTATATCCTCATCAGGTAAACGGAGTCATCCGTAATTAAAATCGGTGTGCCAAGAACGGCCTAACAATCGGTATGAAACACGATTTGATACGCAAGTCCTTGTTCTGCGCATGATCAGATTTTAAATCGAGACAGGCTACTGACAAATAAGTTGATGTTACGGAGGTTTCAACTGTGTCGTTTAAAGTCAGCATTTAACCGAGTCTATGGTCGTTATAACGATCTAAGTTACCAATACAATCTGCTATTATGTCAAATGCTGTCTGACGTGCTTCATACCTATTGTTAGGCCGTTCATTACACACTCATTTTGACTACAGATCCCCCCATGTACTTGATCAAGATATAAGGTTCACGGCAGATGTGACCGGTCTTTGTGGGATCATACCTCTGGAATGTCCAGGGGTTTGTGTTTCCCCTACTCTTAATTTTGTATTCTTTGTAGGAGTTATGAGATTGTTCACTCGTCATCTTCATCTTTTCATCCAAGAGAAAACAGATAAGTTATAATAAACTGCAAAAGGTAGGAATCAAAATCAATGCTTCCAAAAATAAGATCAGGAGTATAAATCCCAGACAAAATCAACCTATTAAGTTAAACCGTTTATTCTCCGTTGGTGCAACCGTTTCAAAACAAGGAAGTATGGAATTCAAAAACATGAGAGTTTCAAACGCACATTCCCCTTCGCAAGACTCAAAAGTATATGAAACTCAATCGTCAACTTCAGCAAGAAACCAAAACTAAGGTTATAAGAGACTAGTTATACCAATAGCAATATATGGATGTAAAACATGGAAAAGGAATAAATGGGATGAAAAAATAATGGACATGTTCCAAATAATAGCTTGAGGAGAATTCTTAAAAACAGATGGCAGGAAAAACTAACAACATCAGAATTACTAGAAAAATCAGACATTAAGCCTTAAACCAAGAAATTATGTACAGAAGGTGGAAATGCATTGGACATATCCTCATAACAATGACTGCAATATAGCCTTTTCTTGGACACCAGAAAGCAAAATAAGGAATAAAAAGAAGACCAGAAACAAAGCCACTTGTAGAAGAAAAGTGGAGAAGAATAGGACAGAGAACAGATGGTTTGCTTGGGCTAAGGTAAGGGTTGTGAATACGGACAAAGATGGTTAGGGACATTTCATGGATATATTATGTGCCAAAGGCACGATGCAAATAGAAAATGAATATTAGTAACTTGAAAATTTGAACGATTTCGCTTACACTAAAAACAAAATTGTTAGCTCACTGAAAATTACAATTGTATTATCCACATACACTAGCATGTCCTCTGTCTCCGTTTCTCTTCCTGCTCACCATTTATTGGATAATGTAGAAGTAGAGCGATGGGACAGAAACTAACATCCCAGTGGACCCTGTGGACGACTTAGACTTTGCAGACGACAAAGCCCTGCTTTCCAAGACTAAACATCCAGCTCAGAACCTGTGGAACTTGGATCAGCAGCCTAGGAGGAGTAAGCATCCAATGTCGACCTGTCAAACCCGCCATGAACCCTCTATCTTGATCAGATAAACGGAGTAATCCATAGTCAAAATCAGAGTACCAAAAACGGCCTAACAATCGGTATGAAACACATCAGATAGCATTTGACCCAATGATAGGTTGTATTGGCAAACTAGATCATTATAACGACCATAGAATTTGCAAAATAATGACTTTATCAAGACTGTAGAAACCCCTATAGCATCAACTTGTTTGTCAGTAGCCTGTCTCGATTTAAAAACTGATCATACACAGAACAAGCAGCGTAGTAATATTCCCCAGTTATTAGCAGTTCTCCGTTTAGCGGGATAAAGGTATACAGTTAAGGGAACTTGAACTCTTAATTAAGATCCTAAATCTTTTGTAAAAGACTAGTTTTGTTTTCTCATTAATTACCGGGATCCTTGATCGGTTATTCAAAACAATTCGTAAAGATTGTTTGGTCCTAATTGATAATCACACATCAACCAAGAATGGAAATACTTCAGAAAATAAACTCTGATCAAATAAACAAAAACAACAGGTGATTTAATATGTTTGCATGCAAGGTGAAGATAACGAACAGTGATCAATCTCATAACTCCTACAAGCAATACAAAATAGATAGTTGGACAAACACGGACCCCTGGACACACCAGAGGTGGGATCAGGTGCCTAGGAGGAGTAAGCATCCCCTGTTGACCATGTATGTAGAATCTTTGCTGGACTAAACACTTTTTTGACCATATTGCTGATGAGCTGAACTTCGTTGGGCCGAAACCTCTTGCTGTGAGTCAGTTTCGGTCAAAGTGACAAAACATTCTTCTGAATTGTCACTTGTTTTTGGCCACAATGTCCGACCTGCGATCATTTAGCTTTAATTCGGAGAGAATAACGGTTTTGTTTTGTATCGATAACCATTTCTTTAGCGTCGGTGACCGTTCGCTCTCGAAATATGAGCGTTCATTTTGCATTTGAATGTGTTGTTATTCGATTATTTGTTTTCATCATGCATAAATGTCTTTACCCATTTGCCGCCCCAACACTTAGGTATCGAATTTTAATTATGAAGCTTTGCAGAAGATCCCTAGAGCAGGAAAGAGAGTCTACATGTTGAGACTGGAAATAATATTGATAACGAACACGACAATATAAAATTTCATTTAAAGCATTTTATCAGAAGTCAATCCCACGTGTTTGCATTATATAGATTTTTTTTTATATCAACTGTTGTCTGTCAACTCTGTAATATGAATAATTAACTAGAGAGACACACTCTATCATCGGTGTATTAGGGACCAATTTTTCATCCATTATAACCATTAGCATTATTTGGAAACGTGACTAGGAAAAGTGATGCTGGGAAGGGTTTGACCGTACATTGACACTACACAATAATCTATTATCTTATGCATCGGTAGCTTACTGAAAATAACAATTTACTTAAATATTGAATGAACTGAGTGTTCTTTTCACCGTTTCAATGAATATGTCTAATCTTGATCGATAGTTGTTTTTCACTTACAGCTTGAAGTCCGTGTTCGTAATCCTTTCTCAATGACTAGTAATGAATCCATATTTCAACAGTTCAGCCATTTTTATCAGGCGCGTAGCATGATCTTTCAAATGAGGGGGGAGCAGCCGGAGAAGAATACTTTGTGTTAATTTGCCCAAGCTCCAAATCCTGAAACGTTGGCGGGGTCGCTAACGTTTGTCCTTCACTAAATGGGTTCAATTCATTAGTTAAAGCTTACATTTCTCCCATTCAATACTACCTTAATAAAATAAGGATATCGGCCAATATATCTAACTTTGCACGTGAAAATCACTAACTACGTATGTAAAAATCTATATCTGACAAAGAACTTTAAATATTTCCATTTTAACACATGATGACAGATCCCGATAAGCATCAAAGTTGGCATGTTGATGTAACACGATTTATATGAGTGTAATGAAATCTGGGTGTAAAGATTAGTTGGTTGTTTGTTTCCTTGTTTCACGTCCCGTCAAGAATGTTTTCATTCATATTGATACGTCACCAGCTGTACGTGAAATACAACAAATCTAGACCTATTTTCATCGCTCAAGGCCGTAACAATGAGGGATCTTTAATGTCCCAACGCCTGCAACGACACGGAACCTCCGTTTTTAGGCTCACATCCAAAAGATCCGTGGTTCTCATTTCTAAATGGCGAGCGTTTGGCAAAGGAGCAATCACTACTTATATTTACGTCTTAGATTTGGGCGGCCATGGCACAAGCGGGACTCAAACTCGCGGTTGTGAAGCGAACGCTCTAACACTGAGCTACCGCGACCGGTGAGTGTAACGATGTCCATATTAGTGTAAGGTTATTTGAGTGTAGTGATATGAGTGTAACAAGATGACATTGAAGTATTTTTGGTAAATTATACTTGAACCTATAGAAAAACAATTTAGACAATATTTGTCTGATACCATTTTACTTGACGAGGAATATAATGAATTGTGACCTTGTGAAAACATTTCATAGTTGGTGGTAGGGTTTCTGGCGATCAATGTAGAGGGTAAAATAACATGGAAACCTTTTCTACAAGTTGTAATAACGATTTTCATTATATTAAGTTTTACATTTTCAGTGTTATATTATTGATTTCTGTAATCTGTATTCTGGTGTGCACAGGCCTCTTCCACTTTCTATACTACCTGCAGTTTTGTGCAATTTTATGTCTAAAATGTCTATCCGCCACAGTTTTCTCTGTTAACTCGCATTTAGATCTTATGAATTGTCACATATATATACATGTATATTCTTTATTTGTTCGTGTGTAATATATTGTGCACCTCAAGAACCATTTTCTGATTTGGGTGAAATTGGATTAAATTGAATGAATTGATCTTTCGTGTATGGGAAAGAGTTACCTTGCTTTTAAGTTGATACAATAAGTTGATACAATTATCTTCATTCCCAGTGGTTGTCATGATATTGAACTGCGGGCAACGTTATTTTTTTCTTCTCCCTATTCCAATATTGTATTTCGAAACTCACCAAAGCCAGTACTGACTCTAGGGGCATAACCCAAATAATAAATTGTGATTAGAATTGACAAGTTATTGTGTTTGGAAACGTTCCTCTTTGTCAGCAGGAAATAACGATATATTCAATTTCATTTCCTTATTAGAAGTATCACAAAAATAAATTTCCATAACACATTTCCAATCTCATAAACAAAACATCTTTTCGTTTAGCTTCACTTTTAAGCTAACACTTAACAAATATAGTTGTATTCTTCCTTTATTACAACTACAATACTATTCAACATAATTTGTATAAACTTATCATATAGATGGACAGATGTTGTATGTATATTAGATGCAGGGGCAATTACAAGTATATGGAAAATTATTATTAAGCAACACAGCATCCGTAAAGAGATCATAAAAGATTGTTAAGAAAGAGTTAAATCATAAGCACACAACACACCTCCATGCACGCACATGAATTACAGCGAATACTTATAAAAGCATTAAATGGAATATCTTCGCTTATCGGTAGATTGACCAAACCAGGCGCACTTTGTTCCTTCATGGCTGCAATTATAGTGCACATCTTCGTACGTTTTTTTGGAATGGCTATTGCAAATAGTAATCATAAAGATAGAATGTATAAATATTCTGGAAGCTTTGTTAATTAAAATATAGTTGCATGCTTAAACGTGGGTAGTTTATACATACATTCGTTTCTAATACAACATATCTTAGACCAATCAATAACTACATATGTACATGTATATCAAATGATTCTGCTGCTTTGTTGACACCTGGGTCTGTAGCCTATCTAAAATGTGCGTAGGGTGGAAACTAGTTCCTATAGATAAGAACGGGAACCGGGGAATGATGCATCACATAGTCACTCACACTTCCTAAAATAGTTCTTCTAATTTTCCCATGACCCCTTGTTCCAGTCACAATGTAGGCAGCATTGTATTCCTCCGCAATCTTGATTACAGTAGGTCCCGGTTCACCTTTCACCATTACAACCTGTCCCTCGATCTATAATTCATTCAATGTAATTAAAATCAGCTCATCGATCCGCTTTTTAAGAAATATTGTTGCTATGAAAAGGAGCGGATTGGGGAGTGATTTTAGTCGGATTGTAATTCATTGTGAGCAAATAGAAAATGTGACAATGTGACGAGGGTATTCTTAAAAGAATCCCCTTTCATTTGTTTTGTAGTTGTTGTTTTGTTTTCTTTGGTTAAAACAATATTTTGAGTTATTCATAAACATTCCAACACTAAACCATATACAGTGTACCTCAGTAAAGTGGTACATTGAACTTCAAGCGCTTTTTCAATGAACATTTATAGTTGTACGAATTCTTACGCCAGTTTCGATGAGGTAGCTCTCGAGCTTCTTTTCCATTTCTTTGGCTTTCTTTTCCTCTTCATGAATCGCATGCTCTACTAACTTAGGATCAGCCGACATCCATGCAGCTAAAACAAAACATAATTAATCGAATACAACAATCTCTTGCGCAATATCTAAAATGATAAACATTACAATAACTACAGTTAAATACTCCTCCTGGCTTTCAAATGGTTTCACCGAAGATGTACAACTTCTTTCTACGTCTTCAGGATGAAAAATGGATTGCTGTCGATTAAATCTAATCTACCGCAAGGTTGACATACCTCATTATTGAGATATTAGAAGAAATGTTTACAGGAGTGACCGTATGAAATATGTTGTGCATTGATAAATGTAAAAACAGCTGCACAGAAATACATCGATTCGAAATCTACACTGGTTCCTAGAGCGATTTAGAACTTCTGTAGAAGAAGTAATGGAGGATAAAACTGAAATAAAATGAATAATCCACCCTCCGGGATCAAAAACATAGGTCAAAACATTTGTCCGTCATCATTCACCAACATCAAATTGAAATAGATAGGTACTGACTTCACACCGATAAAGTAAAGTATTGTGCCATGGGTCGAACTTAAATCTTACATGTATCTATGCAAGATGAAAATATCCTTAGATTACTAGTTATAAAAACGTCAAGATCAGATTGCGTTAGGTCATTATCAAGGTCATGAAAACAATAATCTTGTTAAGAAAGTGGAATAATATACATTAACGATAAATCAGTTTTCATGTATCTGAACAATTAGCTAAAAAGGATACTTAAGTGGATAGATACAGGCACAGTGTAGTAAAAGTGTGATAATCATGCCTTCAATATTTCATTCCTAAAATACAGCCCTGAGCCCTAGCATAAACCTGATCATAGGAAATAGGAAACATCAAATAATGAATAAATTATAACTGAATGCTGTCATGCAATTCTTTTTCAAAGCATTATCATTATACTTTTCCTAAGTGACTTCTTTCGTCTGGAATATACATGTATCATAAAAAGGGAAAATCCAATTTAAGGATGAAAGATTGTTTGATATGCGCAATGCAAGAAGAAAAAGACCTGTTTGTGAAACACTGATGCCCCCGTACGATAGCAAAGTAATTTTGGTATCAAAAGAAAGGTTTTGTCACAAGAAATACACATGTGAAATATGAAAGCCCTAATACTAACCGTTCAAAAATTATGACCAATGTTTTAGTTTTTTTTTTGTACCAACAGACGGACAGATCAAAAGCAATACCACCCCCACCCCCCGAATCTCCAATTAAGGGGGCATGAAAAGAAATTTTCATCATGATTGTACAGTGTACAATATCTAAATTAATAGGTTAATTAATGTGAAATGTTTGACAAATTTCATATGAAATGGTTTTGGTTTTGTTACATTCTATCCAAAATCTTCATTTCCTCCGCAATATCAAAATAATCACATTAAGGAAAAGTATACATGATCACAATTGTAGCTATATCTTACGTAGGAAAACAAGGTTACCGACGAGCAATCGATCCATTCGTACAGTACAGGCCAGGTCGAATATTGATCCTAATGGTGTATAAATAATATTATACAGTTTGTTTTCGTCGCACCATCTCACCTGAGCAATTGTAATGGATGTAATTGCCAAAAGGCGTTGAAAAACACATTCATTTTCATAGGAAAACGCAGGTGGCTTTGGGATGTAGAAGTGGAAGAAAAGTAAAAACCTTAAATGCGCTTTCTAAAATTTTGTTCTGACACATAAAGGAAAATAATTCAAAATTAAACTCTGATTCATTTTTTAGTCTATGTCAAATTATAGACTTTCAAAATCAATAGTTATAGATACTGCTTTCATTTACAAAACACCATACTGGTATTGCTTGATAAACATCTTATTAATATTTTACTGTTTCAGGTCCCGTTGCTAAGGCAAGCAAGCTGAAAATATACTGACGTTGATCCTTAGAGGTCTAACGGTAAAACGGATGCATAATTAGACATTAAAAAAATAATGAAATATTAGCATTTTCATCAATGCAATTATTTTCTCAACGTATTGCTATGGAAACATCAGCAATCAACAATACACCGAATATTTCTATGATTATATGGTGCACTAATGTTTAGTCCTTGCAAATCAATGACCATTACTATTTCATGCAGCAAACAAAATGTTCTAACGGAAAATCAAAATATCTTTGAAATATATTTTCAATGTGTATTTACTAAACCTACTTCGTAATCCATAACAAAAGAATTCAGATCGTTAAACACAGTTTGCTAAAAAGGAAGGCAAATCGGATTTAATAGATAGGAAAGGGGGTTCGATCCCCTTGTTATGCATTCGATCCATGTTGCCCTCATTTTAGCAAACTTTGTTTCCGATCGCTATCGATACAATATTTCTGCAATACATCACTAACATCCATGGGTTAAACTGTGCCTGTGATCTGTTACGTTAAGGAGAATGGCGTGGTCTTCGTCTGCTCTATGGACATTTTCCATGTACCCTGAAAAGTTAATGATAGGTATTATATAAGTATGTAAAATTAAAACCCAGTGACAATCAGTATAGATTACGTCTATTAGTAAACCTTTGCGAACAGGTCGCGGTAATTCAGTGGTTAGATCGTTCGCCTTATGTTTTGGGAGATTGTGAGTTCAAGCCCCGTTCCTATCTTGGCTGTGAGAAACCCATGCAACTGAATAACTTATTAACGCTTAGCGTTCAGAAGTGAGAGTAGCGGGTTCATACATGCCAACTTTTAAAAATCCCCATGGGGGATTTAGCGCGCGACGACCTTTTTTCAAAGCTCAAAATTCACGACATTTTAGCATGAAAATAAATATTTGTCCTTTCAAATAAAATATCAATCAAATCATTGTTAATGTATCATATATTAACACAACATCAAATGTGTTTGACCATTAACTATATAAAAAAAACTTTGAAAGATATACATTAATATTTTATTAAAATCATCTATTCAGCAAAAAATCTTCTCCAACAAGTCACATACATAATATCAAATAATATTTAAGGTTGCATTCTTTTACATCATACAATAAACATTGGTCGGTCTATATATCAAAAAATTAAAGCACATGCATATAGGTACGACTGCAAAGGCGATCTTGCTTGTCTGTAAACATGGGCTTGCAGAGACTGGTGGAATAATCTGCATTGCAACCAAAAAAAGGAGTGATCTGCCCTGCTATGAAGTTTGCGAACAAAACCTTTGCACCCATGACATCTGAAATAATTACCAGAAGAAAAAAACACATCAAAATATTCCGTTTTACTTGTAAATTAAGGCTACTTGCTAAATAAAAAATTCAGTACAGACTTGTGCGAATTACGCATCACAAAGTATATTTAATGAATACTACACTATATAGACTATATAATACATCGCTATAGACGGATAGATTTGGATAGCCTATATTATTACAGTTGGAAAAAATATATACTTGACGTACCTTATTGCAAATTTTGGATGCTGTCAGCAAGAGGCGGAATGTCCGATTGTTTGGTGGTGACACTAGCATCGTTGTCATTCACGTTTGTGTAAAGGATAGGTCAATTTGAAATCCGTCTTCCCGATTAATTACTATCAAAACATGCTTCGTACTGTCCAATAAACACCCCGACACAGGCAGACCAACCCGACACCATGCGACACAGGTAAACAGCAATGGCTGACTATTGTCCCGATTTCTGATTGGCCAGTTCAGAAATGACGCGGGATTTCCAATTCTGGTCACGAGATTTCACGATTATCCCGCTTTCAAACTCGTTTTCAATCGTGAAATCGGAAATTTTGGTCGGAAAAAATTTCAAATCGGGATTTTAGGGTAATTTTGCTTTCCCGATCGGGAAAGCGGGACCGGAGGGTAAAATCGGGAAGATCCCGCCTAAATCGGGAAAGTTGGCATGTATGCGGGTTTTTTTAACAATACCTTAAAAACTGAAGCCTCATAACACGACAGGCGTTTGTACGAAAAGGAACCATCGCTGCTACTGCCTCGAGCGCAATACATAGGTCAAAATAGTACTTCACCTGTTACTGACGTCTTTATATCAATGAAGAAAAATTCATGGGACGAAAAAGAAACAAACACTTCAAAATCCACTACACATGAAGTCCCGTACACATAGACGTCAAAAGACGGAATATCCTCGTACATCTGTAATCTACGTAATCCCGGAATATGCGCATGCGTGTTTATAAATTTCCATATGCCCATTATTAGCATGCAATAAATGTATCTATGTTCACATTTAGTTTAAAACCTTGTTATCAACAATAGACTCTAATTATGAGCCTTAAGATATATATTCCAATTTTCTCTCTTACTCCCTCGTATGATATTTCAGCCAATCATATCTATAGTTGGAAACCTGACACATGCGAACTGTGATAATTGACTACCATTAACACACACAACATCGAAAATAAAATGTCAAGTGTTATAGGTGATTTACAGTAATTCATTGATCTTTAAAGAAAAACATTTGGGTACACAGTAAAAAGACCGCGTGAAATTAACTATTCGAAAGACTATGCTTATCTATACATGAAAAAAGTTGTTTATAATTTCTAGGAAGTGTCCAGCGGAACAAACTTCAACTTACTACTATGTATTTTTCGTGATACAAATATATTCCCTGTATAAGAAGTCGCCCATTGAAACAAATGATACCACACTGCAGTGGGCGGAGTCTCAGAACTTGTCTCGTATACAATAACCAATTATTAATGTGAGTGTTTCCCGCTTAGTTCAATTCAAATCACTTATTCACTCAAACTGTTCATACGACGGTACATGAGGTACATAAATATGTAAGTTAATTAGTATTTAAATAATATCACCAAGGGCAAAAGTATAGAACTAATACATGCACATACATGAATACATTTAAATTATCAATTCTCTAAATTTCAGTGCATTTGGTACATGGCAATATCTTGGAGCCAAAAATTCTTTCCGTAAAGTGGATGGAGATGTTCATTTTAAGATAAAGTGGTATTCGTCGGCTAATTTACCAGAATTACAGAGTATGCAATTTCTATCAATTACTGGGATACCATACCATCTACTTACTTGTATGGGCAAATGGTGGTTTGATGTTCTGAATTTAACAAGGGGTTTCTTTTTTTCTTCGAAAGAATGCTTTAGTATTATAAGTAGATCAGACAACTGTGTGTATGCTCATTACTCGCGCGTTAAGTCAGTGAAGTTGTCGTGGTTCGATAGCTTCTTTACATCACCGAAAGCGTCTATAAAGAAACAACCATTAAAATCTCTACCTCGCCGGAAGTGTCTATAAATAACCATCAATAAAATCTCTACCTCACCAGAAGTGTCTATTAATAACCACTAATAAAATCTCTACCTCATCAGAAATGTCTATAAATAACCACCAATAAAATCTCTACCTCACCAAAAGTGTCTATAAACAACCATCAATAAAAATGATATTAAGATGTAAAGTCTACTCAACAACTAAACAAAATCAAAAATAAATGAATTTGAAAATATATACGCTGTCTTTAACATTTATTGCTTTCGGCAAATATGCATGAAATTCAGTTGGTGGAAATATTTTATTTGTTTACGTCCCTTCGAGAATGTTTCTCTCATATTTGAGACGGCACCAGCAGTAGGTGAAGTGCTACAAATTTGGGTTAAAAGATCTACCACAAACTATGCTAACGTGTTAGGTTTGACGCGGGGCTATTTATTATCATGACAAAAGACGTCCGTTTTAGAGTAATATCCGAAAGACAAATGACGCCTGCTTCTAAAGACCGGCGCTTGGTGAAAGTACAATCACTACCTAATGATGTTAAAAACGTATTTGGTGAAACACCGGGATCGAACCTAAACATTTCCCGGTTGCAAAGCAAATGCCGTAACCACTTGGCTACTACGATCAGTATACATTGTAATTGAATTCTCAGAAATCCTCAGTGTATATTTCGTGTAAATACTAGTTTGTCAATCCTACTAGTATGAACCCAGAACTCTTATGGGTATAGGGGTCCTTGTCCGTGTTTGCCCTACTCGATAGAGTATATATTTATGGATAATTTTATCGTGACAATTCAAGTAATTATGATTCGTTAAAGAATAGAAGATCATTTTAGATCGACACTTCAGGTTCTCTTCTGAATTTTAAACTATTTTTCTCTTTTAATACTTTGTGACGTCTTAATGTAAACAGGCGTTTTTACGATAAACCTCCATGAACGTATTGTTTACAAGCCATAATAGAGTATGCATCATGGTGTTTTTTGTTCTTTACTCATTCAGTATTGGGGAACTGGAATGGCATGATGACATTTCTGTAAATGAAACGGTGAAGATAACGAAGAGGAATCAATCTCATAAATATTATCAAGAATACATCTAAAATGAATACATTTGCTAGTGTTTGTCATAAAAAAGAGGTATCATTTATCTGAAATCTCTCAACAAAAATTGCTTTCTGATATGTGTCATTTGGGAATATTGTTCTCATTTGTATCGGTGTATCAATCGTAGCTTTGTGTACAGACAATCTACTGTAAAGAATTTCTCATGTCACGACAGCACCATTTGCACAGGACGTTCCTTTCGATGCCTAGTTCTTATGCTTTGCTATTTTTTGGAGAGAAAAATCAAACCTATCTACAATCGGTCGCCTCCAATAGGACTGGGCGTAAAGGGGTCCTTTCGGATCGCCTTAAATTATTGAAGTTCATTCCAGACAAGAAACGACCGAATGAAGTTTTGCAGATCATTGTATAATTTTATACAGTATCAGCACTTGATATAGATTGGAGGTTTAGGAAAAACTAACCAATCTAGTACATTTTTTAGTTCACTTGTTGTTTCTTTAGAACTATGCTCTTTTAAAAGGAAATTAAAATATCATTTTAAATATCCTCACGGTTTGGTGTTAATAGTATATAAATAGATAAAAACATACATACATAAGATACCAAGGATAATCCATGAAAGCTCAAAAGCTTATTTCCACTGGGGTCCTTGATGTACATGTATGTACATTGTACATGCATTAGATTATATTATCGATTATGGAATTCCTGAAAAATTGTCTTACTTTTTTGTGTGAAAAATAAAGACTTTATGAATCATGAATGAATTGGTGAGAGGGCTAAAATAGGCTGTGTCTGCTGCCAAATACCATTCACTTTATTTGTGAATAAATACATGTACTGTTTTTAAAAAATGATAGTGGAGTTATAACCGATTTAGTATATCATTTTGATCGCCCATGGCCCGTTTCTATAAATAGAACTCTTGATTAAGTGGACTAGAATGATTGGTAGCAAAATACGACGTGCCTAATGTTCCAATGAATATATGCAATCATCAATGTTTGCATCTGTAGGAAGTGATATTCATGTCACAATTTTATGACATGACTGGGGAACGAACGCTGAACGATTGGAACGAAACCAGTCTTCCTGAGGACGGAACAGTTGGAAAGGTTGAAGATGGAGAAGGAACGCTTTAGACCGATGTTAATCGGTAATATTCGGACTCTTTCGGTTTTAGAGGAAAAAAACAGGAGAAATACGCAATGTAGCCATATAGAAATTCATAAAACTTGTACCATCTATAGAATCTTAAACGGTTTGAGTTTTGTACAAATGCATTTTCGTCTATCATAGAAATGTGATATAAACAGATATACCATGAAAATGTTCGATAATTAGTTTACCGCGCTTGGAAGTGGAAGAAACCGACAATTACTTAATTGATTTCGTTTCCTATCAGTAAATGTGTATACTTGTCATAAGGAATCGAAAACAGCCATTTCTGTCTCCTTTCCTCTCTGTTCCGTAAATAGTCGTATTATGATTCTCTACCAAAACCGACGACGCCCAGCAAATAGCAGCCAATGGTTAGTAGCAAAGTTTAACGCGCCAAATTATCTGTTGTGCAATGGTAGTTAATGGCATGCCTGCAAATGTTTGCGAATTTTAATTATAGGAAGCCCAGCGTTGAACACTATTACGATACTGCATCGAATCGTAGTAGTCTAGAGTAGTCCTCTTCCACTCAGTCCTGACGTCATACTAATTAGTAATGACGCAAACTCCAATTTAGTTCCCATTGAGCATGCAGAAACGATTTGCGCGAGAACTATCGAGAACGGTTTAAATGTAAACGGAACTATTTGGTCGAGGAACAGAATGTTGCACGGTTTGAACGGAATACTTTAAAGAGACATGGACACAGTTTAAGATGAAAATTTTCAAATGTCATTCTTCCATTTTCAATGTTTAGAATGCTTCAATAAGGTATGACTAACAGTCAGCAGAAATTTGAATGTCAGTTGTCGAGGTACATGGGAGATACAGAGCTCGCAATTCCTTGTTACATGTATGTAAACAAGGCTCGGTCATGTGTTTGTTTACATAGGTTAAATATGCTTGTAAAAGTTTCGTTTAAAGCTGATTTTTCAAATTACAAGTTAATTCTGAACACAGTTAAACAGTTTCTAATGTTTGACGCATCTTATTTTGTTTAAAACATTATGTTTTCTATTGAGCAATCTATATTTAAACAAAAACGTGGCAGAGCCTTGTTTACATATTAACTAGGAATCATGAGTGCTGTATCTCACATGTAACTCAACAATTGATATTCAAATTTTGGTTAACGATTAGAAATACTTTAGTTAAACATTGTAAATAATAAAAATAGAAAAATAAACTTTGAAAATATTCCGCTCAAATCGTGTCCATGCCCCTGACGTAACGATTCTAGACCGACAATGAAACAGTAATGGACCGATCCAAGTTCTACAGTAAGTCTGTAAAGAGGATTGTAAATAATTCATGGAAAAGTTTAGATAATGCTTATAGAATAGACATTACATTTTATATAACAAATTACTACCGCTAGTATTTTTCATATTACTCTTACAAATTTATCCCTACTATAATTCTTTGGAGTTTGTATCAGCTTACATGTACATGCATGAATGCGTTACACTGACTACCTGGACTTGTCGAGCATACAATATACCTTACAGCCACGTGAGTTAGTGAGAACCCTTCAGTTCCCGGGGGGGGGGGGGGTTACAGACAGACAATTGGATATTTTGGATCATAGAGTGGAGCGAAACATTATATACTGCATTGTCGGTACAAAATTTTAGCAAAGTTCACACACCTGTTACTTCCTGGTAACGAACTCATCAGACGATTTTTACATGGTATTAAACAGTTTTCTCTTTATAACAATGTGGAACACCTGTCTTATAACATTCGTGAATCTTCTTCTTTACATTCCCCAGTTTTAGATTAGTAATAAGAAGATTGATGTAAGACTGGTATGTTTATCATGAAGGCATACATGTAGATCTAAATTGTAAGCTTATGAACAGTGGGGATTATATAAACTTGGCTATGGAATTATAACAAAACTGGTCACGAGAACAATGAAAAGGGGGTGCTGGTCTTCCCAGTTCATTAAAAACTGCTTAAATTAAAATACATATTGTATATCGTCTGATGTGGGCGAGGGTTCTAGCTAGGTATATATCTATAACACATCATTATTGTGCAGTAATGTAAAACGCATTTGATGATAATAATGTATCTCCTTAGAAACATTGTAAAATGACAGTGTTTGTCGTTCCACAAAATCCTATCATCTCTGGTATACCATCACTTTACTCTTACTTTGCTCGTGTGCGTGTGTTATATAAACATGTTGGTGTTTTGTTATAATAGACAATACTAACACAATAAATTCTGTCTATCATCTCTGTTATAGATCAGAGAAACACCTTCCAAACTACTAGACTTCAGGATGTTTGGTATAGGGCTGTAAAAATAACAATGAATGTTAAAACAGATGAAAGAAGTGTTCGTTCGTGAGTTCATTACCTTACCAAATTGTGTAAAACAGTCGTATACAGATGTACATGTACTTTAGAGAACTGCGTGTTGGGTCTTGCAGAATGGAATTTCGTGTATAAATTTAAAAAATGCTATATTTTGCTAGAGTAAAAAGCTACGAACGTATGAAATTTTGAAAGTCTTTAAGCCGTTTTCTTCTGTTCTTTACAGGTCTCCAAAAGGATTACACTTGTAATCAAGTACATCAAAATCAATATAGCCCAGTTGCTTATTTTGGCTGGATTGTTGGTCTAGTATGCAATAAGGGAAAAGAAAACAGTATGACACAATGCTTATTTGCAGTAAATCTTCATAATCATTTCGATTGATGGATTAATGTTTGATTTATTGAAATTCTACTTCATACAAAAATTCAAATTGATGCTTTTAAAAATGCTTTTTTAAAAGGCGTTTACAAACACCGTAATTCAGATTTATCAGAATTACAAAATCAATATAAAGTGAAACCGTTTAAATAAAGCCTAATCAAACATTATTCAGCCCTGATTAGCTGGCAAGGAATACCCATTAAAGGAAACCAGCTTAAATGTTTTAGTTCCCCAAAAGGAAAGGTTCCCTGCCACGGTAAACGTTGGCACGATAAGAAAAAAAAAGACTGCTGTGGCATCAAAATGCGATACATAACGATCTATTACAATATTTTTATATAGATCGTGATATACTTCGAAATACAGAGACCAATTAACATTGAAGATTTTATGGCATACTCTTGTAATGCTACTTTAAAAATGCTCTCTTTACGCCTAATCCCTTTCCTGGAAATTTATACTTTATACAGCATAGTTTCAATTCCTGCGAATTAATCTTGCAAAAAACTGCCGTTTCTTTAATAACATATTCAAATTTTGTGTTTCGTACATCATCAACTGTGCGATATATTGAGTTGCAAAATACATTAAAAACGTACATGTAAAATGTATATTCTGAAGGATCGCTGAAACAGTTTCGTCGCGTGGTCCTCACCTTTACAGGACACAATACGTATGTAGGTGTGTTCTGATTTACCTGCCGTAATCGGCTACAAATGATATATCCTACCATTTCTCTTCATTGATTTAAAACAAATGTGTTATATATCTTATCAGACAAGTACAACCCTTTTTCTATATCTCTGCTAAAGTTATAGGAAAGTAGAAATTTCCCTGCATCAAAGCGGTCGCTCCATTTCCTTGGAGATCATCTGTCAAAAAACCCACTGCGTTTTATAGAATTTATAAAACTTTCGATTACATGTATTTACAAGTGTCTGCTTTCGATCACCCATGGTACACAATATGCACCTTTACCATTATTTCTATAACATTTCCACTTTCCACAGCAACCTTCTGACAATTTTGATACGGTACTCGTTAAATGTATCGGTTAATTCAAAATGTTTGTAACATAATATCCTGGATAAATCGTCAAACGTTTAAAAGACGACTATAAATGGAAGCATGTTCATTATCTACAAACAATTTAGATATATAAGATGCAGTGGAGAACCTCGAGATCTGCAAAGACACTGGGTGTCTGAATAGATCTTACTCGATTAAATTCGCTTTCATTATCTGACAGGCGTCTTTAATTGGTTTTGCTTCCACGTTGACATTTATATTAATTTAGATGGGAACTAATTGAATTGTAGAGTCAGTTACCCGCATTGAGCTGTCTACATAATTATCCTTTATACTGAGTTTTAATTAAAAGTTTTATTTTCATCTTTTCATTCATCAATAAGATATTTGGAAAGGCATGGAGTTTTTGTTTTGTAAACATTTTAAATCAATCTAAAATCCTTAAGCGTTTTACTCCAGTAATACTAGTATTTGGTTCATCAGATCACTTAAGCCTAATTGGAAAATATATATACATGTAATGCTTACATAAGAGTATCATTAAACTCATTTGCCTAACAGATTTTAATTTCATCAGTTTCGAGATTTTATTTAGAATTTAACTGTAAAGTGCATATAAAGAAAAGAAAATTATATCACTTGCGTTTAAAATTAAAATATAAAAATTGTGATTTAGTCATTTGCTTTTTTCCCCCTCGAAATGCACCCGTAGTTGTCAACGATGGTACCATGGAATTTTTTTCTTCGGCGGGGGTGACCGGTCGACAGGGGATACTTACTCCTCCTAGGCACCTGATCCCACTTCTGGTATATCCAGCGACCCGTGTTTGTCCAACTCTCTATGTTGTATTACCTATAGGAGTTATGAGATTGATCACTGTTTGTTTTCTTTGCCTTTTTATGAATATGTATTGCACAGTTTATAATAGATTAATGACCATTACAGATATTTAAAGAAATATCCTTAATAAATAGCGTTCAGACGGTGACCCATTTGCTCGCCATTGCCGATTTCATCCCCGCTTTCCTCGCTACTTTCTATGGTATTTACATCGTTATAATGCTAACATATACAGTTTAATGTTAAGATGCTCGGGAATCTGAGGTGGTTTTTTATTTATATACGTAACACGACTTTCACTATCAGCTGATCGAAGAAGGTCACATGTGACGTCACTGTACCACTTGACTCTTTAACAATTGAGGCTTAGATTTATATCCGTTTTATTGGTTAATTGTCGCTACTTCCGTGAAGTAATAATGCATTTACATGCAGAATTTCGTGCACTTTGGAAACATGCGATAACCACTGAATCTGAATACTACATGTAGTACAAATATATCTAAAATGATGCATGTCTCATTCATGACAAACATGAGTGAGAAACCGGATCTGAATATGGATACGAGGTCAAAGAAATAAGTATATATATAAAGTACTGATCAAAACAAACGCCACAAACAATAAGAAATTATCAAGTTTTCGGGATGTTCTGTTACTTATTTACATAGAACCCAGAGACAATGACGTGACGTCACAAACGTTACTGAACTCCGCACCATCGGACTTTGACGTGACCATCGCACTTTGGCGTCCGTAACGTTAACAAACCATCGAACTTTGACGCAGACCATCGCACTTTAGAGTCTAACATATATGCCTCTGTAGAAACGAAAACTAAATACAAATTAGCACCAAAACTAGACTACAAAGGCTGAGATAAAAGAAAAACGTCCGCGCATTGAAATAATCAAGTGTTACAAACAATAAAAAAAAACCATTTGTTCTCAACGAGAGTCAAGACTAAACTGATACGCTGAATAAAGCCAAAAACAAAGAGCGGATTAACTAATCAGTATAATTAAGCGGTTCATTAACTCGTTCTAATGACGGGTCATTATAAATATTTCACACTTGGATGTGTGGTGCTTGAAATTACTAATGTAGAACTGTAATAAAATAAAAAGATCAATAAATAAATAAAGATTTAGTATACAATTATCATAATAACAAAACACGTATACATATATATATATGATTACTACAGTAACTTGATCCGAAGAGTCGGATCACGTCGAGTTGACAGGCGCGGATCATCAGATCACACGAGATACGAATACAACAAAACTGCACACTACAATATTTTGTGCATTTGGAAAAGTATACAATCTTAGATAAAAGTATTTTCAACAAAATTAAGTGTTCAACTAGTAATACATGTTTCAAAAGGCACTCAGAAACGGTATGCTCATCTCAAGATATACAATCTGTATATCAAACTAAAGTAACGAGCTTTTAATCCATCAATTGTATTATCATTTTTTTTTTTAAACCGACACCCCCCCCCCCCTCGTTTTGTTTTCACAATCAGTTCCGTTAAGTTTATGATATAACATCACAGATGACACTTATGTTCTACTCACGTAAACCGAGACAAACTTTAAATAATTTTAGTATTAAAATTTACGAATAATATAAACAAAATTAGCAATGATAATCTTATATGATTTAAACTGTATCTACAATCCTTTAATAAGTAATATTTCTCACAAGACTTCTCATACTGCTGCCAACGACGTACAGTAAATACTGATTGTTGGTCTACACAAATCTATTTGACATCAAAGTTACCGGAAGTATGCAATCAGAGTCCACGTATCTACCAGTGTACAATAGAAAACAGCAGTCAGACGGAGCGTGATCGGAATGATGTACCCAATCAGTGTGCCTGTCTTCTGCTTCCATTTATTGAACAAGGAGATAAACGTTTGTTGAGAATAAGCTCGGATTGCTTAATGCTGTGTGTCAAATCAACTTGGAAGATTATTGTATGTTGATTGGTGTACCATTCTTAGCTTTGGTGCACAGTAAGGCAAGACCCTGCCTATGTAAACTAAAATAATGACATTCTGTAGAAGAGAAAACCTTATTGGTAAACTAAAATAATGACAATCTGTAGAAGAGAAAACCTTATTGGTAAACTAAAATAATGACAATCTGTAGAAGAGAAAACCTTATTGGTAAACTAAAATAATGACATTCTGTAGAAGAGAAAACCTTATTGGTAAACTAAAATAATGACAATCTGTAGAAGAGAAAACCTTATTGGTAAACTAAAATAATGACAATCTGTAGAAGAGAAACCCTTACTGGTAAACTAAAATAATGACAATCTGTAGAAGAGAAAACCTTATTGTTCACCGTGTACGAGAGCAGTTCTGAGAATAAGTCTACTGGAAAGTTCAGATTAGATCAAATCGTTTATTACATCAACGGACAATGACTTTTAAAAATAACTGGGTGTACACGGGGCTCTTATACAATGTACATTGTATTATTAGGAATATTGATGTGTGTGGTATATTTTATCATGCTAAGCCACCAATGTTAATTTTACACCTTTACATTGTACCATTAAAGATATTGATGTGTGTGGTATATTTTATCATGCTAAGCCACCAATGTTAATTTTACACCTTTACATTGTACCATTAAAGATATTGATGTGTGTGGTATATTTTATCATGCTAAGCCACCAATGTTAATTTTACACCTTTACATTGTATCATTAAAGATATTGATGTGTGTGGTATATTTTATCATGCTAAGCCACCAATGTTAATTTTACACCTTTACATTGTATCATTAAAGATATTGATGTGTGTGGTATATTTTATCATGCTTAGCCACCAATGTTAATTTTACACCTTTACATTGTATCATTAAAGATATTAATGTGTGTGGTAGCCACCAATGTGAATTTCATCTAATTACAACATATGTAGAGCTAATTACTAGAGTTACAGAATCGCTATGAACTGAAATTGTTAAGTAAACCTATACAAAAAAGTATGTCACCTTGATCTGATAGCTGGAAATGAAAAATTACAACGCCTTATTCAGGTTACAATACGAAATATTGGTAAAAAAAATCAATAACCCATGTGTATCAATCCTACATCACAGTTATGCAATACCACAACACACCAATATTTCGTATTGTAACCTGAATATATTGATTATATACTTTCAGAGACATGGGACCACCCATCTAAGAATCTAGAGAAACGATATCGTTCAAATAGTGTATATATCCACATGTGTGATTTATTCTAATACTTTTTACATCACGATCTATAAATATTTTGCATAAATAATGTGATATATTTCACGTTAAAACGCCTATCAAAAATTTTGCTTTAATACCAGTGTAACAAAATGTATTTGTGAGACACTGACGCCGCCGGATTACAGACACTGACGCCGCCGGATTACAACAGAGTGCAAATCTAAGACATTGTATTTTTTATTTTAATTTCCAAATATAGGTCAAGGTCACAAGCTCAATACATCTGGTATCGTTTGAAAGGTCACAAAAATGCACATGCTTAATATAAAAACCACTACCTTTTACGATTTGAAAGAGATTGCTTATATTGTAATTTTGTAACAGTAGGTCAAAGGTCACGATCTATAAATATTTTGCATAAATAATGTGATATATTTCACGTTAAAACGCCTATCAAAAATTTTGCTTTAATACCAGTGTAACAAAATGTATTTGTGAGACACTGACGCCGCCGGATTACAGACACTGACGCCGCCGGATTACAACAGAGTGCAAGTCTAAGACATTGTATTTTTTATTTTAATTTCCAAATATAGGTCAAGGTCACAAGCTCAATACATCTGGTATCGTTTGAAAGGTCACAAAAATGCACATGCTTAATATAAAAACCACTACCTTTTACGATTTGAAAGAGATTGCTTATATTGTAATTTTGTAACAGTAGGTCAAAGGTCAATGTAAATGTCACTAGTTCAAAGAATTTGGTGTCAATGGAAAGTTCTTGCCACAAGGAATATACATACCAAATATGAAAAGGTTATCTCTTATGTATAAGATATGTCCAATGTCAAAGTTTTCTTAAAATTTCCAAAAACTATGTCAATGCCAAGGTCATAAGGTCAAGAAATCTGATATTGTTGGAAACGTCTTCTCACAAGAAATGCACATGTTATATAAATAAAAGCAGTACCTTTTACATACCTTTTACATGTACGATTTGAAAAATATGGCTTAGATTCGAATTTTCTAAAAGTAGTTCAAAGGTCAATGCTAAGGTCATCAGGCCAAAGATTTTGGTATTAATGGAAAGGTCTTGCCACAAGGAATTTACATACCAAATATGAAAGCTTTACTTCTTATGATGTAAAAGATATTGACCAAGGTTAAAGTTTTTGTCACAGACAGACGGAAGGTTGGACATGCCAAAAACTAGATGCGATAGAATATTGAATATTCCATTCCGGGGCATAAAAATATCAGCGTTATTTTGACGATGCTGAAATGGATAAGTATTCCAGTTTCGTACGTCATCAACCGTGTGTTTCACTACATGACAATGCCAAAGGCACAGAAAATGCACGAAAAACACACAAGCACACACACACACAGAGATATATACAACATATACAGGCCTTTTCAAGTCAGATACAATTTAAATATATTCTCACCTTTGAATACATGCATGTTTCCTCATTTGCTTGTCAGAATACTGATTTTGAAAGGATGTTATATCTTATCAGGAAAAAAAGCACGAATTTTATCTATTAAACATTTCCTGGTAATTTTCTATTTCTGCAAATTCTCGAGAAAGAAGAAAATTGCCTCCATCGAAGAGATGGCTCTTTTCCCTTCAAGATCAACTGTCAAAAACCAGCTGCGTTCTGATGAAAAAACTGTGAGGATCTAATAGTTTATTTGCTTGTGTCTGTGTTTGATCAGCAACGATAGAGAAAATTTGCAAATTTACCAATATTCTTATTATACTTTAACATTAACAGCGACGTTCTGACAATTCGTTTGTAATTTCTAATAGAATTAACCTGTCAGTGAAGTTTCTTATTCGCTCAACATGTATCGATTAATTCACAAATTTCGTTATCCATTATCTGAGATAAAAGACAATCATATCAAAATGATACATGTGAAGATTTACAAGCATTATACATATACAGTGAAGAAACTCGAGATCTGAAGAGATTCTGGATTGCCGTAATAGATTTTTTTTTTCGACTACCATTTCGGTTGGGAAAAGAATCCTTAATCGGTTTCGCCTGCTAGACGACATTTTTATTTGCTTAGATTGGAGCAAACTGAATTGAAGAGTCAGGCGCATTGAACTCTTTAAATTATCTCCTCTATACTGATTTTTGATTGAAATTCTATCTTTCCTCACTCGTTCTCCGTACAGATTTTTTTCCAAAAACATTTCCTATTGATAATATACATAAGCCCACACATATGTTTACAATAAAATCATTTTACATACAGTGTACATAGCAAAATTACACGTGTTTTCCCCTGGATTTTTTCCCCTTCGTTTTACCACATTTCTATATGATAACATTACTTTACACGATGTCAAGTTTTAAAAAAATGAATAAATGGTTATGCGAGTATACGAATCTGCAATTACCCTAGTTTCGTGCGTACATGCTTTCAAAATTAAATCATACAGAATTCACGAGGACTTTGATTCTTAACCGATTTCCTTTTTATTGAATTTATTTTCACCAATATAGGTGCAAGTTATTATTTTACTGCAGTAACTGTATATGTACTTTGTATATATACACAGGACATACGGAGTGTTTGAGGAAGTAAAGAGTTTAAAATCTCTACCTTCGCGCTGTTCGTGCTTTATTTATAACCATGCCACTATATGTAAATATTTGTTCAGCTAAGATATGTTTTGCTAGCTGAAGGTCACTTAAACCCATTGTACACTATTCGTTCTTTTGGAGCCAAGTATTTATAGAAATCAACATGGAATGACCCAACATTCTGAAGAAAAGAGGCGTCTGGACGCAAAATCGCACGGTCATTATTTAGGAATATTTTCGTAATAATCATACAAATAGAAAATGCAAACTAGTGGTTTAAATCTGTCACCAAAATGTTATATTTACATGCAGAAGTCACTACCTAGACATACATCTACATCTGTGTTTATAAGAGCTGATTAAAAATAATACCAGTTACCACAGAAAGGGGGCTAAAATTTAATATTTCACTGACTGAATAAAATCAACAATGCATAATTCGTATTGTTACACACATTCCGCCTTACAGCGTATTAGGGGTAACTTGATAAGATAGAGATTAAGTGTTACCGTACACATGAATGCTCCCTCCGCATACTCGCTCCCGTCCATAGCAAGGATAACATTTCTTCTTTCACCAATGTTTGGCCCAATGTTAGCCATGACACACTCAGATTTCTCAGATTCCAAATTCAAATGAGAAGTCTCATTGATACAGTGTTGTTTACAGTATGCGGTGGTACATGTAATACGCGCGGTCGTATATTGTAGGGCTAGGTGTAAAATATGGCTTGGTCGTCCCCGATCTCGTGTTTTTTCTGCGCAGGCCCTTCTGCCGTTGCATTAATTAACATACAAGCAATCATATTAATGATAACATACATCTATATATCTAAAATAATAAATTTAATTTCTTGATGTTCTTATGACGGGAAGTACCGATTGGTCATGGCGTTATTTATGAAATGAAATACAGGAGAACACGAACACTGCTATATTGCTATAAATGCTTTGTACGCCAGCATACTTCATAATGCGCGTTAACGCTTCATGAAAAGTGTGCTAGTGTCAAGCGTCGGTGTTCATATCCCTGTGAATTTTCAAACTAAAAATCAATTCACATTTTACTTTCTTTTCTGTCGGAATATGTTTACCCGTTACAATAGTCGTACTACATTTATCAACATTCATACGCAGATCGTTCACATTCATGAGAAAATGTCGATAATTTCATTTGGTAAAGATATCGAAGGTAAAAACATTAGAAATGTTAATATTAAATGATATTGATTACATGTAAATCAATCATTTTCATTCCATAAATACTAAATTAAGGCAGCCATTTGATGTTAATTAAACAACAACCACTCACTATGAGCGAGAAATTCTCGAGCGGAACGTTAAACAATACATGATGCATGTACAACCAACCAACCTCACACAATCAGACATGAACTTACTTTAGTTCTGTATCATCATTTAGATATTTATCTCCAAGAACATAGAGAAAACAATAGAAATGAAGGGAAAAGATTTCCTTATTGAAATACATGTAATGTAGAAATCCCCTGTAATTGATTGCATTGTGTAATATTGCTTATCACGCCACCCCCTGCCGGTCCCTATATAGGCCTCATATTTTATATTCGGCTTATGTTTTGTAAATCATATTCTACGTCCATATCAAAATCTATTCCATTCGACAAATGTTTAGAAAAATATCCAATATCACCGAAGTTGAGGGCGGTTGGATTGACGCCCGTGAAGAAAATTGCGGTACATGTATTTCAATTGGAGAAAAGTACAACAGCTTTTGGTAACCTATACCCTCGAGTCAGCAGTCATACATACATGTGCAAAGGGTTCTATATGTTTTGCAAGTAGTTAAATACGGTCTCATTCGAAAAATATGTTACTCATATAGAGACGTAACTATAGCTCTGACTGATGTTCTTCAAAGATTCGGGGGCATCTAGTCTTTAGCAGTGAGGATTTTTTATCGTGTCAACTCTGATCATGCACGGGACTCACATTCTAATGGCCCTTCCCGAAAGACCCTCGGGTTTCACTTCTAACACAGGACGTTTGGCAGAGGAACAGAGAAACAGACATGTCAGAAGCGAATGATTCAGAAGACCCGTACAATCGACTCAGATATCTCGTATTGGTTGTCATTTACTTCTCTGGGGAGACGAAGCCCAGAGTGTTTATATCAACCACTGAATGTTTTTAGATATGCACGATTTTACCGCTTCTGTTTTATCGAAGATAGTGTCAATAAATACACACCTCTAAACCTTTGTGCTATAAGATATAAACAGCTAGAAGAGACTTAAAACTAATTCAAATGTTGCAAATTCATTAATTTGGTAGATATACATATATATTTCTTAACATAACAGCAATTCATAGAGACATATATATTCATCTACCCAAAAACAAAGTATGGAAATTTGGTTAAAGTCAATAATTCAACCTACAGCCCCCACTTTGAATTTTCTTAGTTCCTTCTTAAATTTAAGGCATACAATATGTACATTACAACTCGTGTGCAATTTTAAAAAGTGACAATACTCCTAGCATGCTCTTTTAAACTATCAAATTCTATGTGCTATTTTCTGTATTTTTACGTGCAAATTGCAATATACTAGCATAAATGTTTTATATCAATATTGGTAGAGGACATGAGTATGATGCAATTATTGATTTGCGTTGCTAAGGTTATGTTGACATCAACAGACAAAATTACAAGTAGTTATGCGACTTAAGCAAAAGGCAAATTTAAGTGCAATTTTTTTTTAAAATATACAATATTACAGAAATCAAGGTCGAACGTCTTTAAAGATTTTAAAGCAATTGTGACGGTAGTCGTAAAACGAAACACTTACCTCAACTTTGCTTTTTTTTTAAACCTCAAAGCCTTTTGTTTTTATTCAGTCAATTGATGTATTCAATTATTAGGGAAATTATATGTACAAGACAATGATACGTTGACGAACTATTATTTTTTCATTTCTAAAATGTCATTCAAAAAGGAGTATGTTTGCTTGTATCATTTAATACTTTCAATGTGTAGACATTCTGGGGGGGTTTTCATCTCAACCTTTATGATTTAGTATTAGTGCTAGTTTGCATTTGTTTTAATTTCATTTAATTAGTTTTTAATGTAATTCTTTAGAGAATGAAAATACCGATTATAACATTAAGAAATCTTTTATTTTTAAATCAGGGGTTGTTTTTCACGTCTGTCACGTGTATACGAAATTCGACCATATATTTATTATCGCCACTTTCCTGAAAGTGTCTTGGCTCTACTGGATTCCAATTTTGTTGTGTAACTTTTTTTAGGTTTCATTTTGTATTGTTCCTTTTAAAACTTTCACCTTGCATATTGACTTTTGTTTTGTTTTCGAAATATTGATGATCCAGTGCCAATGCTTTATATAACATACGTGATGTAAGTTAGATTAAGTTGGAAAAGAGGGAAAATGATGTAGTAAATCTCAAATGAAAGGGGAATAAGTTGGAAGTTTCGTTAAGTAAGCTATTCCCAGGGGAGTGGTTTCAGCAGCGAGAATACTAGAGATTATGCGGGATTAGAAGAAATAAATAAAATGAAAGAAAATATACTAAACGGATCGCCGATGAACCACTAGCTTAGTGAATAATTTTCAAAGTAGGTCAGAGGTGACTTTTAAGGTCACAAGGTCCACAAATTTGGTACCAATGGAAAGGTCTTCTCACAAGAAATGCACATGCTAAATATGAAATCAGTGCCTTACGGTTTAAAAGATATGGCTTATATCAGAATTTTCTAAATGTAGATCAAAGGTCAATGTAATGGTCACCAGATCAAAGACTTTGGTGTCAATAGAAAGGTCTTTCCAAAAGGAATACACATGCCAAATATGAAAGCTGTAACTCTTACATCTATGTTGTAAAATATATGACCAACGTTAAACATTTTTTATATATTTCTAAAAACTAAGTCAATGTCAAGGTCACAAGGTCACCAAATCTTGTATCGTTGGAAAGGTCTTCTCCTAAAAATTGTACATGCTTAACAGGTATAAAAACAGTACCTCTTACGATTTAAAGATGTAAACGATAGAAAGGTCTTGCCACAAGGAATACATATACCAAATATGAAAGGTCTACCTTTTATGGTGTAAAAGATATGACCAAGATTAAAGTTTTTTTGTCACAGACAGATAGACGGAACGACGGAAGGACGTAGACAGACAGGCCAAACACTAGATACCCCCGAATCTTCGATTCCGGGGACATAAAATTCAGAAGTCTTGCAAATATAAGCAGTCAATTCAACGCATTATAGAAATGTGAAAATAAAGTAATATCGTACAAATAGACTTGCCAGACCAAAGTGATATCTGTGTGTAATTCTCTCCAGCTTAATTCTAAGGGGTACAGAAGTAAAGGTTACCCTTAAGTATGTTATATGTAATTAAAGCATTACATACGGGAAATAGGTTTGGAGCATAAACCGATTAGGTAATGTTAATGGTAAACAGATCGTCGATTAAAGCGACATGATCGGCGACTTTCAATTCCTATGTTTATGAAAAGTCTTACAATCACGGAGTATATTCAATTATATAGTGACACAATATACTTTCATGACATTGTAAGAAAATTCGCAACAATACATATTCCCTAATCTATAATAATTCAAGAATGATCAATACCAAGCCAATATTGGCAATCGTCGCGCAGCATCATTCGGTACCAGCCAGTGTTTTCTTATATGTTAACAAACAGAAACAACGAGTTATATATGCATCACCAAGTTCAACAAATCTTCTCGATTCAACCGTGTTATATGTTGTAGTCACCATAAAGGTATGAAGCAAGAAACTGAACACGGGCATTATTATTAAACAATTTTGAACCCGACTTCGCGCAGTTGACCGTTCATCTTGCTGGACTGCAAGTTCTACTTGATATATGAATTAGATATTATACCGGACGAGAAGGGACTGTTCCTGGTAGTTTTGCTCAGAGACAAATAAATTCAGGTTATGCTCTACAACAATTTCTCATATTATCGCCAGTGTGAGACCGACATTACCATGTGAGATTTTTTTTAAACTTACTGCTCGGCAATGACCTCCCTTCTGGGGTTTTTTTTTCCGCTCTTCACAGAAGTGTTTTTTTGCTCGTCACAAAAGAGGACAATTTAGAAAACGAAACATCTTCAAATTAGATTACTGACGTTGATAATTTAATCTCGTCCTCTGTCCAGCTCAGTTCGATTTTCACCGTTTGCTTTCGGTTCTCATTTTAAGGAATACAATACCGCATTCGTATTGACGTCTATTACTATCACGTTAAAAACACCCTCTTGAAAATATTTTAGAATCCACATTTAATTTAATACCACCTCTGGAATATGTCATGGCATAATATATTTGAAATTTCTTCGCAGCAGTTGATATTTTCATGAGGACCAAAGATAGGAATTTGGTAGAACATTTACTGGATCCAGCAATATATACTAGCGGAAAAAAGAAACTGTGCATTATTCAATATATGAAAAAATAATAAAAAATAACAATGAACAAATTTTATTTTTTGTAACACTGTTAACAAATGTATTCGTTACAACATTTCATAATCCATTAATGTTAACGTCGAATAACGTCAATTTCAGCACACTCGAAAGACACTGGTATTCGAACTTGAATTAACAAAGTTAATAACGCGTGTGACCACCATTTGCATCCACGCATGTTTGACAACAGCGCCTCATTGATGCCACTGAAGTGTTCAGAGATGCTTGAGGGATGCTGTTCCAGGTTTTGGTTAAAGCCTGGCCTAAATCAGCCAATGTCACTGACTGATTTGGTAAACGGTGTAGACGTCGTTCCATTTCATCCTAGACGTGCTCGATCGGCGATAAATCGGGGGAAACAGCTGGCCAAGGCATTCTATTGAACAAAAAAGTCCCTGATTACATGTGCAACATGTGGCCTTGCGTTGTCTTGCTGCAGAGTGATGTGATTTTGCTGTCTCTGTACGAAGGGTATCACATGGCGCTGAATAATTTCGTCTCGATATAGCGTACGCCGGTGAGATTTCCATCGACAATTTGTAGAGAAGTCCTTCCACGTGTTGTTATTCCACCCCACACCATAACGCTACCTCCACCGAAGGCGACGATACACTCTACAACGGCCATTACTGCTATCCAAATGAAATCTGGATTCATCAGTGAACAGAACATTGGCCCAGTCCTGTATTCTGAATCGCAGATGTCGTCTAGCGATACGATGACGTTGAAGCAGTATTGGGCGCACCGCTGGACGTCTTGATCTGATGTTGTGCTCGCGCAGACGATTACGCACAGTTCTTGGACTGATTGGTCGAAGTCCAGGAATGCTACGAGCAGTCAAACTTGCTGTCTGGAAACGATTTCTCATGTGCACAAGTCTAATGTGGTTGTCCTGTTGACACGACGTCACATGAGGACGCCAAGCATGCCAACAGCACGATTATGTTGGTTTTCGCTGAGTCGTAGCATGACAGAAGGGTAAATTTTGTCAAAACTAAAGTGTTTCCCTTAACGAATAGTGTCCAAACAAACCTTTTACACTTCTTACTCCAAACAGTATTGGCCAGTAAAACTCGTGCGCACGAACACTTCAATAAACAACATGTGTTCACTAACCATGAAAAAGTCCGTGCATCTGAGTCGGGTACTATCCGATATTGTTAAAAAACATCACCTTTATCGATTGTTTAGATTTTATAAATATAAACAATAAATATAGAAAAAATTATACTAAATTTTATAATGCACAGTTTCTTTTTTCCGCTAGTACATTGTATATTTTTCTTTTTGAGTTTTTTTTTAAAGTTTAGGAATCCAATATAAGTACGGTAACTCATCTTCATTTGTCCTATTGACTGAAGTATTAATTATGTTTAAAACTGAAGCATGATTTTGAAGAATTTCGTCTTTTGAAAGGGAAATTAGAGTAGGAATACCAAATCTAGAAGCAATGCCTAGTTCGTTTAAAATACAGTTGTAATAATGAACCTTACAAAACAATTTGAAAGATTATATTGTTACTAGCTTTGTCAGATGGAACCAAAACATATTTCTCATGTAACCTATCTAATTCTTTTATCACTTCTGGTTTACTAAACAAAGAAGGATAGATAATACACACTTTTTTTTTATGAAAGGCGAAAATAAGGAACAGTCATGTGATCAATCTCATAACCCCTATAAGCAATACAAAACAGAGTTGGGCAAACACGAACCCCTGGATATACCAGAGGTGGGATCGGGTGCTTAGGAGGAGTAAGCATCCCCTGTCGACCGGTCACACCCGCCGTGAGCCCTATATCTTGATCAGGTAAACGGAGTTATCCGTAGTCAAAATCAGTGTGCCAAGAACGACCTAACAATCGACATGAAACACGTCAGACAGCATTTGACCCAATGATAGGTTATATTGGCAAACTAGATCGTTATAATTAACGACCATAGAATTTGCGAAATGCTGATTTTAAACGAGACTGTTGGAACCCCTGCACCATCAACTTGTTTGTCAGTAGCCTGCTTCGATTTAAAAACTGACCATACGCAGAACAAGCTCTTGCGTATCAAATCAGTTGAAAGATGTAAAACAATATGCAGGTGATAATGGAATATTGCTACATCAATATGGGAAGTTGACGATGGAGTTTGTATTGGCAAACTAGATTGTTATATATATAACGACCATAGAATTTTCGAAATATTTGTAGGAAATGCAAGATGTACACAATGTAGATTTGAACTTGAAACATGCTGGAATTACAAGACTGAAGATTTTTATGACGAAGAATGCTTATGTTGACGGCATTTCTTCCTTTGTTAGTAAGATTAAGGAACATACGGCATGATTCGGAAGGATTCTCATCTGTAACCCGTGGTGGTTTAAATAACCTGTGATGGGCAACATTCATAATCATAGAAGTCAGTAGATATATTCTGGTGTTGAAAAATCCAATTCGGACTGGCTTTGGCTTCTTTAAATAATGTATTAAAAACTCTCAATGGAACATAGCAGAGTCTTGAACGAATATGATGTGGATCTTATTGTCTGTGTCTGTTGACGTAAGGTAAAAGTGAATCAGTGTGACATCGTGTATATTTGGTTTTTTATATGAACTATGTCCATGACTGCAATTACTTCTTTGTGCATTTGGGAAAAGTTCCATTACATTCACTTTATTTCTTAATGGAATAGTAAGATTTTCTGCATTGTATACGATGCCATTGCTGCAGTGCCCAGCTAGAGTCTTGATCTAATGATCTTCTCGTTGTCTACGAAAAGGGGTACTTAAAGTTGGAATGTTCGTATGATGGTTGGTTGTTTTTTTTTTGTCTGAACCCCCACCCCCCCCCCCCCCCACCCCCACCCCCGGTCAAGATGGGCTGATTTGAGGAATTAAACTGTTTATAGAGAAGGTAATTACCACCATTATTATTTATTGATTTGAAACCTTTGTCCCGATATTCTTTTATTTAGTGACCCCTTAGAGCGTCCCCGACATAAATCAGTCCACAAAGGTTGTATTTAATTGCGTAGACAAAGTTAGAAGATTTACAAGTCAAATTTTCAAACGTTTTGGTACAGATACTACGTCCGGTGAGATAACAACTAAATGCATTTCTAGTGATCAATATATCAGAGGTCTTGCAATTTTGCACAGAACAGTTTGAGATGGAGCACACAAGGTTAAAAAAGGAATCATAAAAAATGCCTCTTAATGAAGCATGGTGATCTTTAATTTTGGTATACGACTTTTCATTTCTGTACCAAAGCTGACTATTTGGCGACTGTACATATGATAAATCTTTGATATCTCGAAAGATAATCCGAAGGACACCAACATTGCTATTAGACTAAGAGCCTGTGCCCCTTATAGACTCCACAGGGTGACAACTTTTTATACTGGGCGACTTGTCAGCTAGTATGTATCGTTATTGTTCATATTCATGGAAGAGCATATATCGGGCGACAAGTATCCACGGGAACAGAGTGCCTACCAACAGACATGTTCGATGGTTAAATGAAAAGTCGAAGATAGCGAACAGTGGTCAATCTCAATAACCCTATAAAAATGCAAAATTAAGAGTAGGACAAACAAGCATCCCCTGTCGACAGGTCACACCCGGTGTGACCTCTGTATCTCGAATGGGTAAACGGAGTAATCCGTAGTCAAAATCAGTGTGTAAGGAACAATCTCAATTGATATGTCAGACAGCATTGGACCTATTCTCTTTAGAGAAATCGAGAGGCATAGCCCTCATCGACTTCTCTTCGCAAGCATTCATGTTTTGATTTTGGAAAACGTGTAAATGCCGGAGTCGGTGACGGTTTATGCTTCGACCGACATTTCGACTCAGATGTGCCTGGAGTTACGCAATAGACAAGTTGTTTTCAAACATTTAACAGTAATGCACCAAACTGTTACTAGGAAATCAACACTTACTTGCTTTTAATCCATTTTCAACATGTTCCCCGTCCCGGGTTTAAATCACAACTCTGATAACGTCAGCCAATTCTTAACTGGTCCCCTATTGTGACATCCAATCGTAAATGAACCTCGGATGTGGATCGACGCTATCAGAGTCTGTTGCCATGTGTACACAAATGCAACTATAACGTCACAGTCGTACGTTACAATATGAAACGCGAGCTTTGAAATGCATCTAAGATATCATACATATCTAAGATATTCTACCACTATCAATTTCCACTTATATGTTTATGTATTAGAGTGAATAAGACGTTAATGATACCAAAACTGAATCTGTGGTTAAAATCTAAATAACACATTATACAGGGATTCGGTTCTGGCCTTTTAACCTTATCCACGGCCGCTTCCGGCGAAGAAATGCATCGATTTGATGCAATTTTTGCGCCGATCCACGTCCGAGTGATCCGATTGCGCTTCTCCCAAGACCAGTTAACGTACACCCGGGACGGAACATAACTCCCAGCGTTTGTCGAAGTAGTAATCTACATCTTAATATATAAGGCACGAGTGAGCATCGAACTCACGGTCTCCTGGTTATGAAGCGATCGCTTTAACCACTGAACTACCAGGACCGTTATAAATCAATATTTTATCACCCATTGTGTTGTTGAACTGTGTAAGCAGTAAGATAAAGAGACAACGGAAAGAAAATCTCTGAACGAAGAGATATTTCTAGACCATTGATTCCGGATCAAAATGCTCAAAATATTCGAAGGTATTTAGCTAATGTGAACGTGAAGATGATTTAAATGGCTTATTGTAAAACAACTGACCGCGGGCTCTGGAGTTTGGAGACAGGGTTGGGGTAATTGAAAAAGTTATTGTAATCAATTGCAATTAATTACATTTTTTTAAGTAATTGGATGTAATTTGTAATTGAAGATTTTTAATTACAAGTAATTTTAATTTAATTAATTACCTGAAGAAAACACCCTGTAATTCAATTACTTTTTTAATTACTTTCAATTACAATTACTTTCAATTACAATCCAGGACCATGAGATTTGTTTTAGCATGATATTATTGCAATATTGCTTTAAAAGTCTATTTGATACTTGAGTAAATGTTTTATTATGTGTATTTAAAACCAAAATACTCTCCTCCCTCTGTCTTTCTCTCTCTCTCTCTCTCTCTCTCTCTCTCTCTCTCTCTCTCTCTCAGGACAGTGGTGTGTTTTTAAGCTGATAAAATCTCACTGACAAAACTGAATAGGTGAATTCAAGCCAGCTGTATTGTTCTCAGAGTCCCAGGTACTATAATTGCTATAAAAACAATTCACATAATTGGCAAAGCCATTCTTGAATCTTCCTGAACAAGGAAGATGTCTATTACACCTCTATTTTGAAATCCCGGAGTGTTGCGGGCAAAGTTTTTCGGCCTGACAGATGCTGTTTAAATGATAGCACCTTTGAAAAACTGATGATGATCAAATGTAATAGCCGAATGAAACAGTAATCTGAGATAAATTTGTAAATGTGTTATTATTCCTACATCATATGATTATATAATTTACCATTAGTTTTCGAATAAAATTTGAGAAAGTAATTTGTAATTTAATTAATTACTTTTGCAAAGTAATTGTAATTTAATTAATTACATGCTCTAAAATGAGTAGTTGTAACTTAACTTGATTGAAGAAAATAGCAAAGTAATTGCAATTTAATTAATACATTTCAATGTAATTGACCCCAACCCTGTTTGGAGAGGTGGAGATACTAGTATTGGATTTACTGTCAAACGTACTACTACAAATTACAACCCTTGATGAACCCTTGATACTTTGCATTTGCATTTATTTCTTACAACACACCTACCAAAAGCAAACAGTAATACAGTTTGCTCCAACTCTTTTTCAAGATAAAAATATAGCTGGAGAGAAAGACGGGGAGAAAGAGAGACGTCCTCCAGTTCGATACCATAAGTTGGGAATGATTAATATTGGTATAAGCAGGTATCAGGCACTGGCAAGTATCAAAATCATAGTGTATTATAGATCTTAACATAGGTGTAAAATCCCAGAAATGAGAGTTTGAATCATGAATTTGGTCTTAGTTTGTCTTCGAAGGCAACAAAAGCAAAGCAAAAATTTAAATGATAAAGCGTGACATAAAACCGACCTTCATCACAGAGAAAAGCTGATAACACCTTGAAATATTCAGAATCATTTATATGAAATATATAGATGAGCTCTGTAAAATGTTACTTGCATAAATGTGTCTTTGACTGAATTTTGACAGTTACCCCGCCTTTCCATAACCCCAAACTCCACAATCAACAGTCAGCATCTTACGCCGAGCCCATTGGAATGTAGTATAACAAACCATTTGCAGAAAAGGTTCAGAAAAACCAACATCCAAAGGTAAGACCTTGGAGCATACACTTTGGTTCCGTGTCTTAACAAGTCAATCAATCTAAAAATGACCTGATGTAGATATATACATTTTACAAGCACTTGTTAAGACAGATGACGCCAGGCTGTTACCGGAACAAATATATCATACCGGGAAACTTGTTGAAGAAACCTTAAAGCGTGTTGCGGCAACAGTGTAAATGAAGCGTTTAGATCAGGGAGCGGAACATATCAATCAATGAAAGGCTTCTCAGACATCCATGTGTCTTCGAATACTAGTATTGGTCATATGGTTAACAAAACAGTTGATATGTCATATTTTAGTAACTTTGGTTGTTTAACGGTTTCAAATTATGTCTTAAAACCCACACATTCATGAGAAGGATTTAGTACAGTAAGAGAGTGTATTGGGAGGGACATTGAACCATGAAGGCCCGGGATGAGAACTCAACATTGCAAAGGAAATAACCATCATTAACATCAAAGATAGCTGTCCATGCAAAGTGAATTGGGTTTTTTAAAATGCCATCTAAATGTTTCAAAACAACGAGAAAAATAAGTATACTTTTATTACCATTAATTATTGGATCACAAGCATCACGGCACCATCTGTGCAGCACACACGACAAGTTATAAAATTACGCCTGGGTTTACTGTTTGGCGTGTCTTCAGATATATATACGTGTAATACTAAGGGTAATTAGGATTCCGGACCCATTTGTTGCTATCAACGTACGCAAAATCGAAACAATGCTCAAAGAATTCTGTCAAAAGTACAGAAACTTGCAGGAACACACATTAGGAAGCGGAGACAGAAGCAATTAATTATGGAATTAATGTACATGTGTACATACATATGGTGATATCTCTGTGATTCCTGGATCTTAGACAGTTCAATTACTGGTGTAGAAAAATAGTACATGTATGGAAAACGCGTGTCATATGATGTAAATAAACTAAAAATATAGATTTATAGCTCTGGTGTTATAATGATGAAGTAGTGACGAGCCACTTTACTTGTGTGCTATCGACGTACTAGTAACGAGAAGCGATAATTAACGTTATAAAGAAGCTGATTGCGAGATGTCACGTAATTTATCAAGGGGAGGTAATTCTAGTTATAGATCTTGGGGTCCTTCATCATGACAAGTTGACAACGTCTGCCGTGACCGAGGACCTCAGATTTTAAGGTCTCATTCGAAAGACCCGGGTCTCACTTCTAAATGCAGAATTATCTTTGCGTTCAGAGAACATGTAACCTTTTAGATTTAACTTTACACGCATATTTTTCAACACGTGTTTCATCTAATGAATATATTTGCCAACATTTTGAAATTTCTGTATTCACCTGATTTTGTTTTTAATTCCAGGATCTTATAGCATGAATAATACTTGTATACTCTAAGAAGTTCATCTCCACAACCCCGGGGCATTTGCCTACCAGAACACTGAATGCATCTTAATATGTCCAGCAGGGATATATCTATAGTTTAGGAGTCAGGAACTCAGTTTGTTTTAAATATATTTCAACAATTATGAAATGGGATTTGGGATGACCCCAAGGTACTTGCCCAAGTTAATATTCATTGCATCTTGACATATGCAGCAAGGATATATGGTTTAGGGTATATGTTATATGGTAACTATTGTGGCTTCTTTACTAGATACGTAAGTTCGACGGAGAGTATATGTATATATAAAGGCAAACACTTGCGTGCGGGTATAACTGTCTTATGACAGCATCTGGTGTTGTTCGTAATGGGACTTTTTGGTGACATTTATCCATTATCCCAACCCTCATCATATTTTATTGCTCAAATATATTGAAAGTGGTTGAGATTCAAAATTTTAAAGCAAATTTTTCGTGTTGCACACGACACAATACACTGAGTAGCAGGTTTTTGTTCGTCCTTTTTCTACCCCCCCCCCCCCTCCATTTGCTCCTCAAGATGATAAAGAAAATTTAGAAAACTTATTTGTTAAACGCCCCTCTGATTCCACACACAAGTAGTCTGAAGCTGACATATAAATATGCTGGAGTTCCTCATTGACAATATTTTCGTGGTCTTTAGTGATCAGGTCTCCCAACAGTCTGTTGGAATCTCCATGGGCACGAATTGTGCTCCTTTGATAGCTGGTCTGTTTTTATATTCATATGAAGCGGAATTAATTCAAAAACTTCTACATGAGAAGAAAAAATCTCTTGCTGTGGCCTTCAATTCGACATTTAGATATATCGACGACGTATCATCTATCAACAATAATACTTTTCATTCATATGTCGATTTGATATATCCCAGTGAACTCGAAATAAAAGACACCACAGGTCGTCCACTTCTGCTTCATACTTAGATATCTTATTGAAAGTAGATATTAACGGCAAACTAACAACTCAACTTTATGACAAACGGAATGATTTCAGCTTCTCCATCGTCAACTTCCCATGTTTATGTAGCAATATTCCATTGTCACCTGCATATGGTGTTTATATCTCCCACCAATTCGATACGCAAGAGCTTGTTCTGTTTAAGGTAAGTTTTTAAATCGAAGCAGGCTACTGACAAACAAGTTGATGGTACAGGGGTTCCAACAGTCTCGTTTAAAATCAGCATTTCGCAAATTCTATGGTCGTTATAACGATCTAGTTTGCCAATATAACCTATCATTGGGTCAAATGCTGTCTGACGTGTTTCATACCGATTGTTAGGCCGTTCAACACACTGATTTTGACTACGGATAACTCCGTTTACCTGATCAAGATATAGGGCTCACGGCGGGTGTGACCGGTCGATAGGGGATGCTTACTCCTCCTAGACACCTGATTCCACCTTTGGTGTATCCAGGAGTCCGTGTTTGCCCAACTATCTATTTTGTATTGCTTATAGGAGTTATGAGATTAATCACTGTTCGTTATCTTCACCTTTCATTAGCTCAGTTACACCCGAGAATCACCGACCACGCAGAGAAGAAAAAAAGCAAAATCCATTGATCCAGGCTATATTGGAGTCGGGCTGGGAGTTGCAGGACTTCCAAACCCAGTAAAAATACCACTCCTGACGGTGATGTCGTTTATACATGTCCACCATGATCTTAGAGACGTCTAGTCCATCACCACATGCAGCAGCGTCGTCTCGATCTCTGATTTCCCGGCCCGAACACAAAATCTTATAACAGCGCGGTGCTCCATGACGTTGCGTGACGTTGCCGTTTTTAACTTTTTTAAAACGTACTTACCATCCAAAATGAACGATTATAATGAGGTAATATTCCTGAAAGAATTCAAACTTTTACAAAATGAAGTCTAATTACTGTTGTCACGTGATATTATATATGAACTGGAATAAGTGAAATGTATAATTTGAAACGTAAAATACTTTTTTAGCTCACCTGAGCTAAAAGATCAAGTGAGCTTTTCTGATCACCCGTATTCCGGCGTCCGTCCGTCTGTCCGTCCGTCTGTAAACTTTTAACATTTTAAACTTCTTCTCAAAAACCACTGGGCCAATTTCAACCAAAGTTGGCACAAAGCAACCTTAGGTAAAGGGAATTATAAATTGTTAAAATAAAGGGCCAGGTCACCTTCCAAGGGGAGATAATCAAGAAAAGGTAAAAATAGGGTAGGGTCATTAAAAAATCTTCTTCTCAAGAACCACTGGGCTAGAAAAGATGAAATTTATAGATAAACTTTACTAGGTAGTGCAGATTCTAAATTGTTAAAATCATGGCCCCCGGGGGTCGGATGGGGCCACAATAGGGGATCAAAGTTTTACATACAAATATATAGGAAAAATCTTTAAAAATCTTCTTCTCAAGAACCACTGAGCCAGAAAAGCTGAGATTTATATGAGAGCTTCCTGATACAGTGCAAATTTTAAATTGTTAAAATCCTGGCCCCGGGGGGTCGGATGGGGCCACAATAGGGGATCAAAGTTTTACATACAAATATATAGGGAAAATCTTTAAAAATCTTCTTCTCAAGAACCACTGAGCCAGAAAAGCTGATATTTACATGAAAGCTTTCTGACATAGTGTAGATTCAAGTTTGATCAAATCATGGCCCCTGGGGGTTGGATGGGGCTACAAGGGGGATCAAAGTTTTACATACAAATATATAGGGACATTCTTTAAGAATCTTCTTCTCAAGAACCACTGAGCCAGAAAAGCTGATATTCACATGAACAGCTTCCTAACATAGAGCAGAGTTAAGTTTGTTCAAATCATGGCCTCCTGTTGTAGGATGGGGCCACAATAAGGGATCAAAGTTTTACATACAAATATAAAGGAATTTTTTTTTAAAAAAATCTTCTCAAGAACCACTGAGCCAGAAAAGCTGATATTTACATGAAAGCTTTCTGATATAGTGCAGATTCAAGTTTGTTCAAATCATGGCCCCTGGGGGTAGGATGGGGCCACAAGGGGGGATCAACGTTTTACATACAAATATATAGGAAAAATCTTCAAATATCTTCTTCTCGTAAACCATTGGGCCAAAGAAGTTCACATTTACATGAAAGCTTTCTGACATATTGTAGATTTAAGTTTGCAAAAAACTATGGCCTCCAGGGGTAGGTTGGGGCCATAATAAGGACTACGGTTTTATATGCAAATATATATAGAAAGTCTTCTGATATGGACCAAGGTGACTTAAGTGAGCGATGTGGCCCACGGGCCTCTTGTTTTAATGAAAACATACCAAAAAAAAAAAAAAAAAAAAACAACTCAAAACACCATGCCCCGTGAAGCTAATTTTCAAATATTATATCCGTTATTCGGCTCAATAATTTTCAAGCTTCTTTATCCGAATACACCATATATTTGCAATTTATTGGAATATTCCCGGGTATATATACATTATTTTATTGGCCTCGGACTTACATGTATAGAGTGATCTCAACTGAACTTTTCGAACAGCCCTTTCAGTTTGTATTGTTAATTATCCACAGGAGGCGTAGAGGATAATGACATATCACTGACCTCCGAGACTGTTTTCACTGGACATCATAAATCATATATCGTATTGGGATATCTCTGATAAGGCGTGTGTCGACGTTTCTTGGTATATGTTTGATAAGTGTATAATTAGCAGCGTTCGATGTCAAGGATTCTGGGAGGTATTTATTTGCTATAGCGTTTAACTTTCCAATCAATCATCCTTTATATTGAGTTAATCAAAACACTGCATGTCTTCCGTGTATCCTTATAGCAGCTTAGGGGATTCGAGTTTAGATGGGAGATCGAGTTCACAATATGGATGGAGATTTAGTAAATACCGATTGACCGACTCGTTTTTCATAATTAGCCCGTTTTCATTCTATTCCTCAGCAGCAGTCATTTATCATGCATGAAGATACTTTCATTGAATAGTGCGCGGCATACACTGCATGTATTTCAAATATTAGGCACTGTGGTATTGTTACTTCAGAATTTAGTCAGAACCTGATTATCACGTGACGTCCGATATAAATAAGTGAATACCCCCATGATGTTTGTTTTGTCTGAATGACTGTCTGCCCTCATCTTTAACTTTACACTGTTAAAAAATATTCGCCAAGAGTAAATTGGTAAACTGACAGGTCAAGGTCTAAAATTTTATTTCAGGTCAAGATGAAGGTCAAATTAGCAAGGATAGCGAGAATCAAATCGACTTGTGTGTCACGCTCCGATACCATGATATGCAGAGTCGTGTAGCGATTGCTTTGATTTCATATCATAAAATTCCAATTGCAAAGCACTGTCATTCCAGAATGCCTAGTTAATGGGAAATCCATGCAAATGAACAGACAATAAAATATTTACAAAGAATATTACCAGAGCCTGGTGCCATTGTAAATAACGCGATGACCCAGTTACACAACTGCAAAGGCCGGTATTATCGTTTCAATAAAAGCATGACACTTTGCTTGATCGAGCGTGCAAACGTTTAGATGAGGCTTCTCATTGACTCAAATAAAACTGGTTTTACTGTTATTCTCAGTGCCTAGTCATATTGAAAGAATGGTATAGCGTGGTCATCCAAACTTACTTTTATTGAAACCATACGGCCAATCAGTGGGTGAAATTTGCACGTTCGGTCTAGCAGTGGCTCGCTGTAATTGGAACGATAGTAGATGAATTCTACATCATACATGGAGCTTGTATTTTATATTCTTTAATACGGTCTTCACGACTGACAGGCCTTGGAATGGGGCTAGGAACGATAGTGGAATGCTTCTCGAACTTAAAATATTTTTCGATGTTATCCCAGTGTCTCTAGCGAAAAAAAAAAGATATTGCAGATCTACATCAGCTTCCTTATTGCAAAAGCTAGTCCAGTTTATGTAAAATAGCTGTAAAAACGTTAAATCCTAGTAAACAATTAAGGAATTCTTTATCATCATAAAATACCACTCACAACCATTGAATGCAGAATTAATCTAATCGTTTCGTGTTTATCAGTCATCCGTGCATAATTGTATGACCTTGATTGAAGTCAAATATTCAAAGATTTTCTTGGTGTGATTTTGTTTTACTCTGTTGATAATTTTACATCAGTGTATTTTTTGGATGCATTTTTTTCGGCATCAAATTCTGTCAGTTTCGCTTACTAAGTCCGTCTACAATGTCTTCCCGTCATTTTAATCTGGTATCCTATCGCTCACTTCGTCGATATAATATGCATCATAAAATGTAGCTTTTCAGTAGCCTTCAGTTGTACAATGTATAAATTAGTGTTTCAGGGTTAATCAAGCTCGGGCATAGGTTCTTACATCGAGTCTATTGATTGCTGAAAATACAAATATCTATGCATAGATAGTTGAGAATCTAAATATTTCCTGTAGGTTTATCCATTAGTTTTGAAAACGGAAGGTACATTTTAATGGAAGGAGATTTTATGTATCACGGAAGCAGAAAATCAGATACTAGCGCTATTTGATGTTAAATCCGTTGGAGACTTGTGCCCTGAACATTTTCACTTTATGTCCGTTTTAGACAGATCTGTAAATATCAAAGTAACAAATCAATGTATACTTCAAAGACGATACAAGCCATGCTGCCTACTTCAATGGAAGAAAGTGCTGCTATGTATAGGATAAGTTATGATTATACATCATTTAAACAAATCGTCCCAGAGTATGTTTTCATTAGTTTAACTATTCATGTGGGACCTTGTCGATATCGTAAACACGGCATAGCCGCTGCAAATTCACAAACCAGACACAAAAATCATCAGACATGCATTTCTCAAGTAAATCCATCTTTACCAAACATTCTGTGTCATGTCAATCTTAAATGTGCATAAAACAACTACAATGTATATACCGTATCATTTTACATGTATTGTTCGTGCGTGGAAATAATATAATGTTTTTTTCATAATTTCCTTTACCCATTAGCTAATTTAATCTTGACAATACTCTTGTGATGCAATTTTAATCCTATAACCAAAGACATTCATCAAGAGATAAACGATCGATAGAAAGAAGCACACCAAAAAGAAATTAAATGCGTATCGTTATCATCACGCTGCCTCAGCAGCAGGGAGAAATATACCTATCAAATTTCCATCTTATGATGAAAATCATGTCTGCATATAAAAGGTAAATCTATCACATCTAACTGTTCTAGTGAGCTAGCACTTGATAAACCAGACAAATTAGCATTGCACACATCCATTCTCAAGTAATTGTCTTCACCTCCAAAACTGAGTCAAATCTTGAAACTTGAAAGGATAATAAATCTATTTTATTTTAAGTTTTGCATGACAAATTCAATTCATTTGGATTGATTAGGCTTTGCTACATTTCAAGGGAAAGCAAATTGGAAAATGATAAGCTCCTGGCAAAGCAAGTCAGCAACTGATGAGAGTAATACAACGAGAAAGAAAAATTATCACGCATCACTCTAACCACTAATCTTTTCCTCTGGAGAAAATTGGCGGGATTAAAGGAGAAAAGAATGCTACAATGTAAGTTCTATCTTCCAAAATCCCTAAAATTTTTCATATTGAATGTTACATAAAACATAACACACAAAAACATGTATGGGCACTGGTTTAGGATTTTTATATAAAAAAACATATTTGATAAAACAATTTCCTGAATCTGCTTCCTGCAAACTTCCCCTTTATGTCCTGAATTTGTTTCTTTAAGTAGTACTATACAAAAACTTTATAATACACGTACTGAATTTGTTTCTTTAAGTAGTACTATACAAAAACTTTATAATACATGTACTATTACATTCTTGTTCCCTCTGTATGCAAAGCAACAAAAAGTTCAGCAGCTAGCTATAAACTTTTTAATACATTTGAATTCCACAAGTCTTTGTCCAGGATGGTCACTGTTAACGAGTGCAATCCAGCCAACTTGCATTGTACTGAATCTTCATCCATATGCACTTGCATGCATTACACTTAAATGTATTACATTTCTTCCTGACTGGAATTCATTCACCAATGTAACACAGCACTTGTACGCTTCCTTGGGAAATGTTCAGTCCACGTACCGTAATTTGAAATATACTGTGATGCATCACATCACACATAGTCCACTTGAGGTATTTAAGGTAAACATGCCATAACAGCATTCACATCCAGATGGAAGTTTAGCCAACTTTCTGAGCCTAGTCCATCAGGATCCGTTATTTTTTTGTACTTCCTTTGTCTTGATTGATGAGATTTGCCCTCCTCATTCTTGTTTCCTGGTAGTGAGACAGCACTGTTGTTAAAATTTGACTGTCTAGGACCCTGAACACCACCTTTAAGCAAAATTGATTTATGAAATGCATTTCATTTTTGAAAATACACTAGGGTATGAACTGCAACTCTTCACGCCATGCATGTCACAATTCACACCCTCACATAGTTTATTTTCTATATTTACATGTGTGAAATGTCACAATTCACACCCTCACATAGTTTATTTTCTATATTTACATGTGTGAAATGTCACAATTCACACCCTCACATAGTTTATTTTCTATATTTACATGTGGTATATGTCACAATTCACACCCTCACATAGTTTATTTTCTATATTTACATGTGTGAAATGTCACAATTCACACCCTCACATAGTTTATTTTCTATATTTACATGTGTGAAATGTCACAATTCATGCCCTCACATAGTTTATTTTCTATATTTACATGTGTGAAATGTCACAATTCAATGCCCTCACATAGTTTATTTTCTATATTTACATGTGTGAAATGTCACAATTCATGCCCTCACATAGCTTATTTTCTATATTTACATGTGGTATATGTCACAATTCATGCCCTCACATAGTTTATTTTCTATATTTACATGTGTGAAATGTCACAATTCAATGCCCTCACATAGTTTATTTTCTATATTTACATGTGTGAAATGTCACAATTCATGCCCTCACATAGCTTATTTTCTATATTTACATGTGTGAAATGTCACAATTCAATGCCCTCACATAGTTTATTTTCTATATCTACATGTGTGAAATGTCACAATTCAATGCCCTCACATAGTTTATTTTCTATATTTACATGTGGTATATGTCACAATTCATGCCCTCACATACAATTTATTTTCTATATTTACAGTCTACTATCATTTCTGTCAGAATTCCCAGACATTAAAATAGAAGTACATGTACAATATTTATCGAGATTCGTTTACATTGTTCACAACCAATGGCTATTATGAGGAAATAGATATCATTACAATTTGTAAAGATTATAGGCAAAAACATTGGAAATGTAAACAAATGAATATATTATTTGATTTTAGGTGAAACTACTACATGTATTTACATGTGTACATTAAAACATAATTCATACATAATAATGTCTTAATCTGGGATGAAAGCACATCATATAACATCCATCTGTTGCATTCATTTTTTATGAAAAATCCTTGTGTTAAACTTAAAAGTTTTAATAGTATGTATTGTAAACATCAATAAGCAAATTTACCTGCGCTGTTGAACTGACTGCCCAGGATTTTCTTTGATTGGCCAGCAGCAGAATTGTTGGGACTACGAACATTCTGAACTAAAGCGGGTTGGACACCAGTCACAGTTCCATCACGGTTCTAAACAAAGTATTGTAATAAGTACCCATACCCAAGCATAATTCATATCTAGTTTTAAAAGAGGGTTTTTTCCCCTAATTTTGTACAACTATCGCCACTGAAACTTCACTAAGATTTTTTTTTAATCATAGGGAGTTTTATACTGGCCATAAATTTTTGTTTGAAATGTGGAAAGCTTGTTCAGTTTTAAGAAATTACATTCATAAAATACAGAGCTTGTGTTTGATAACAATAAAACCATATTTGGATTTAAAATCTAGATTCACAGAGTTGTTCCATGATAGTGTTATACATGCAGTTAAGCACCTACATTTTCTGTAAAACCCAAATAGCAACCAATTTGGATTACTTTTTTTCTATTAGAAATGTCACTTGTTTGATAAGACTCTCCATACTTTGACAAAACTAATATTAAAGGAGACAAATTTCACAATCCTGATTTAGTAGTGTTCTTGTAATCAAACATGACTTCCATATTTTCTATGGAAAAATATGGGAGATTCTAAAGGGCTACGTCATCTTAAAACTATATATCTTCACAAAACACACCAATATAGAATAATGTTGCTTTTTGTTGGGTTTTGGTGATTTGCTCTCCACCCCTCTAATTTTCCCAGCCTCCTTCCTGGGAGAATCAGATCTCTGCTTTTTATCCTTGTGTTGCATGTACTCCTGGAACTCATTGTGATTTTGCTGAGCGAAATACTGTTGAAGTTTCTGCTTTTGTTTGTCTCTCTGAACGGCCCTGCCTTCTCCAAACTGCCGTGTGTTGCTTTCTGTCTGGTCTCTGGCCTTCAGCTGCTTTGCTCCTGATAAGTTGCCTCCCTTGATATCAAATTCAGTTTCTATGTTATAAGTCTGTCCTAACTTTTTGGAAATCCATTTCCTAAGTGGTCTGTAATCAGAGAAAATCAAGCTTTTGTTTCCTATTGGAAGATTGATTTTAAATAACATGATGACCAAAATGAGTTCCTATATGTACATGCATCTTATGAAATACTGTTTTAACAATTGATACGTGTGAAAGAACTGCGAATGATAGCCTTGTTTCGCCGCCTACTTTCAGGTCAATTTTTAAAGGTTATCAATTATAAATGATTTTTTATCCCCCCCCCCCCCCCCCCCTGTGAAACACAAATTCCTTTTTGCAGGTATTATAAATTGTCATTTAGCAAATGTATACCAAAACTTTTGTTATTTCACAAGAAGGGTGGACATATTATGTTTACAGACCAAAACACAGCGAAAATGTTCGCTCTCATCTTCACAAGTCAAGGGTTATTGATTTGTTACCTCGCACTAACCCTTGACATCAGTCCCTATATAAAAGTTGGGCTCATTAGACCATTTTGCAATCCACTCTAAATAAAACATCCAATGAAATCACTGCATCTTGTTATCTTGTTATGGTGTACATGGATACAAATGACGTGATCGCATACTGCTGTATTGATAAACACGCGCAATCGTAATATTTACACCATTAATTAAGTTTATTGATAGTAGATCAAGTTTGGAAACATTTTTGCTTAAGACAATATTGCTTAACGATTGAAATAGCTATAACTGTAGGTATCAGTACTCGTGTTTCTATTTGAATCTCTATTTGAATCTCTTGCTTCACGTTGTTATAAATAGAACCACATTCTCATTGGTTCCCACTCTTTTGTGGAAACAATCAGAATGAGCCCAACTGTTTGATGGTCACTGATGTCCAGGGTTAGTGCGAAGTAATGAATCAATAACCCTTGGCTTGTGAAGATGGTTCACTCTATGATCAATTGAAATGAGGTTAAAGTGTGAGAAATGAAGTTTAAGTGTGAAAAATGAAGTTAAAGTGTGAGAAATGAAGATTAACCAATTTTTACTCAATAATATAAAGTAATTTGACAACTTAAATGGTTATTTATTGATATCAATAAGGATTTTAAAATATATGTTGTTTTGAAGCCCAGTTTCAAGGAACTTATTTTTCTACCCCCTAATCAAAAGGAGTTGCAATTAAGAGCAATTAATTAATTAACACTGGTATTAAAGTTAATGATCAATTACTAATGGATTCTACTTTGCATTCAAAATGAAAGAAAGCAGAGGTGAGTAAGCTCACATATCCCTTGCTCCAACATTGTTTGACAATGCCTCACATAATGAATGGTAATGCTATGCATTACTACAAGAACAGGACAGACGGGCTCAAAATTCTAATTTCAATAGTGGCATAACTCCCACAAAAAATATTGAGTCAGAATTTTCTGGGAATATGCACATCTACACAGTGTGTCCTTATTAACTACAAAGTTTCACAAAATTCTGTTGAGTTATCAAAGAGGAATTGAGCTGACAAAAAAAGGACTGACGGACTGACAGACTAGTCGAAAACATTATACCCTTCGCAACTTCGTTGCATGGGGTATAAAAATATCATTAGCAAAATTGCAAAGTTTTTTATGATATACGAGTTGAAAATGTAGGCAGGAATCCAGAGTTAGCGTGAATATGATTATGGATGATCAGCGGGAATCCAGAGTTAGCGTGAATATGATTATGGATGATCAGCGGGAATCCAGAGTTAGCGTGAATATGATTATGGATGATCAGCGGGAATCCAGAGTTAGCGTGAATATGATTATGGATGATCCTACAGGTATACTTATATTATTCTGTGTCAGTCACCTGAACTTCTTACAATGAATGAAATTCCATAGATTCAAAATGTACCCACCAAAGCAAACATAGTTAATCTCATTTAACACAAAATTGATTCCCAAAATCAAGACATTCATTGGCCTATAATGGAATTTCAAAAGAAGAGTCACGAAGGAGATTAATGACTGCCCCTCAAGGTTTGCCATCACCCACAGGCACCTGGCATTGCGACACCAAAAATGTACAAATATTTAATATTTCATAGCTAAGCAGAACCTCCATTGCAGACAATTCAAACACCTGCTTTAACTATGATTCATAGTTTTTACAAGTACAAAACTATTCATTTTAAAAATTTTAATTATTTTCCTCAAAAATACACCTTACATTACATCAGTCATGAGATTACAGATTACAACAAAAACATGCTTATAGCAAATTGTTCGGGATGAACAAAATCGTAATAATTAATTTGTTATATCCAATAAGCTCATCATATGTTTTAAAACTACAGGGAATGAAAATCACTTTGCCGAAAACATGAATTAAATATACGCATTTTTGCTGTAACCTAGTATTACTGTATAATTAAATAGAATTACAAATTCATTTTTCGTAGACTAATTAAGAATTTTCTGGCTATAAAATGGCTTACTTGATGAATGGAATGACCATAAAGAAGTTGTTGGGGTTCATGTCCAGGGATTTTGGTGTTTGGTCCCTTCGGTGGGCTGGCAAAGCATCAACAGGAAACCACTGAAGACTCTGTCAAAAAACAATACAATTCCTTACATATTGACAGGAAAACTTAGTTATTTGAAGCAGCAATCTAATTAGAACTACATATACTTGAACACTGCCCTTCTCTATGATGCACTTTGTACTGTACAAGAGCTATAATAACAAGTCTAGTTTTCATTGTAAATATCAATTTGCTCAAAGTTAGAATGTTAATTTATGGTTGCAGTAAAAATGTGAAATACATGTACTTGTTATCGGTAATTCTGAAAAACATGCACAAATGCACTTAGGCCAAACACCGAGTGGTATTCTGAAGAATTTCAAGAAGCATAGAGAGAGAGATGAGTAAGGTAGATCATGTGTGGAGGAAAACAAGGCAGGTATATCATGAGAAATACTGCAAGAACACCACATTCCTTACACACAGCAAACGGCACTACTACTCCACAAAAATTACCAAGTGCTGCTATGACACCATAAAATATATAGAAACTGACAAACAAGTGTTTTAGGAAATGTTGAAATGACTAGTCCACCTTTGAGTGAAAGTGATCTCACCTTGGCAAAAAAGTGATCTCACTTTGGCAAACAAATGTATTGGCTTTTTTCCTGGGAAAGATGAACGTAACAAGAATCACACCTAAAAATACCCAGATGATGTTTTCAAGGCAGTTGTTGAGTTTTCTGGTCTCGCATTAGGAAAATTCAATCCTGTGTGCCTCAAAGATGTGAAGGAACCATCAAACTCTCATGATCTTGCACCCCACCAACTTACCTACTAAAGCCGTGTTGCGACACTTTTCTTCCAATTCTGGTGTCAGACTCTTGTTACTAGAGGCTAGAGCTCCATCAGATATGAAACAGGCAATCACCAGACTATATATAAAAACAACCAGCCAGTGTCTAACTTCTGTATCTAAAGAAATTGAATGGCTTGTAGCGAGTTGAACAGAAAATCATCTGCTAAAGAACAACTTGCACGATAACTGGCAGTCCATTTATCTTGGCATTCTACAAATGACATTTCTGACTCCACATTGTCGTGGATCACATCATACCAAGACAGCAGGACACTGTGCATAGCCATTAGATCAATCATTATCTGATGTTCAGAAACGTTTCAGCAGTGTTCTACGAAGATCATTTCTCAGGCCAGAAGTCTACTGTAGGTTCTCTGAATCAGTAGATCAGATATGATTTAACCATCAAATGAAGTGTCACTGCAGATGATACCCAACTGTACCTAGTCATTGAGCCCATCAACCCCTGGATGAAATCTTTAGTACACCTTGTCCAGAAGACATCAGCAACTTGATGAACTTACTTGTACTCAAACTCAATGTAGACAAGACTGACCATATGATTTATGCTCCTAAACACCACACCAGTGACGTAGCAGATGTTAGCCTGTCCTTTGGATGTAACATTGATCACAATGCTACAGTACTGTACTGAAGGATCTAGGGGTATACTGTAAATTCTTTATTTAACAAGCATAATTAATATCACAAAATGACTCGTAGATGTCAAAGCACAACAACATGAACTTGTGAGTGGACTGTTGATAAGAGTTGCATTTCAGCAATATAAATATAAAAGCAAGTGATTTTATTTGGTGGCTGGTGCTTCTCGCTAAAATGTAAGATAAATTCCTTGCACATATTTAGGAATGTACAGCATTTTGATTGAACACTCAGCATATAATGCTGTTGCTCAGTCATATTACCTACAATTTAGGTGAAAACGCCAAATTTTACCATTTACTACTGTCAAAGATTGTAGAATTCTTGTGAACTCTGTTCTGACTAGTGAAATCACACATTGATTATAACAATGCCTTTCTCCATTATGAAGACCATGAAGACAGACCGTATCACCCATATTCTAAGTGATCTATACTGACTCCCATTGAAATTCAGAAGTCATTACAAGCTGCTTCTTTACGAATTTACAGCTCTCTGTGGACTAGCGCCAGACTATATCACAGATCATGTCCTGTCTCATTCCCTGCATTCAGGAAAGTCCATGTTGTTAACAACTCCATCAAGAACACATGGAGAATGATGGTTCAATAAGGCAGCTCCCGTGCTCTGGAATTTCCTCCAATTCCATATTTAAAAGGACTCAAATACACTGAATGGTTTTAAAACAATCTTAAAATATATCTCTCTGAGTAATTTTTGACTTTCTCTTAATTACATAATCAAGCATTTCAATTCTATGTGATTTATTTTTTTAAGTCCTTAATGATACCATATTCTAATTTTAGTCTGTTTTACTTTTCATACATCTGTAATTTTTATGCCTGTTTCATATATTTTATTTTTATGCAGTAAAGCACCTTGCCCTATGGTAACTTTGTTCAAGTTGGCCTGTACAAATCATTTTATTCTATTGCATCATCATACAAGGCAGAAGTACTAATTCATGATTATGCAAAATGTGAATGTAATACCCTGATTATGCTTAATTTCAAACACACTACAAAAAGTACACATACAGTAAAATTTAGGCCTTTACTTGTACTGTCATTATGATACAGTAATGTCTTCTGGAATAAAAGTTGGACAAAATTAACCAGGTAACAACTTTTAAAAATTGTAGCTGCAGAACTACATACCCTGAAGCGTACTACACCATTTCAACCGTCCCGTTATTGTTCAGTTCTCCATAAGAACCGTTCCGTTCCCACATCAAACCGTTCCGTTCAAACCGTTCAGTTCCCATCTAAAACCGTTTGTTCCCTCAAACTATTTGTTTCCGCATGGTCATTCTGAACTCGCTTGTCAGTCAGTCATTGTAGGTCAACACTGCTTGGTCAGGGTAGAAGAGGACTATAATAATTGCTCTTGATTCAACACAATATTTTAAAGTTGCACAAGGCTACTTTCCTTATGACCGTATATTATATATACATGTACATTATACACATATGGTTTAACGCAATCTTGTTTATTATGATGTAATTGTTATCAATGTTTTTGTTCTAGCCATAAAGTACATGTATGTGTATACGTATACATGTATGCATGAGAAATGAAAACAGCTTTCTTTGTAAATCGAGTTCCATATACGCAATCACTGTTCTCTTGAAAAGTTAACCGTACAAACATGCTTTAAAAGTAATGAGTATACGGGTCACATGGATGGTTGAATTGAATTATAAAAAGGGATCTTACATTAATATTTGCCACTGAAGTGGATTGATTGATTGTTTATGGTTTTACGCCGTTTTGACATTATTTCAGCCATTTTACAGTGGCCCGGGATAGTTGTGATTATAAAGATGGATTATTAAAATTGAACTAATAATTATGTCCCCTTTGATCTCTGATCCATCACAATATTTTTTTCAGAGAGCTACAGTTCTGCAGCTTATCAATAGACCTAATACTTTCATTTTGAATACATTTTACCAAATTTTAATTATTAAATGTTTAATATTATAATTCATTAATACAATGAGAGTAAAACTAAGTGGATTGAAAATCTACTTAGAAATTGGAATTTCAATCCAATGTTTTAAAGGGAGCTGCGCCGAAAAATATTCCCACCCGTGCACGACGACAAGCTTAGATATTTTCAATCCACGCTAACTTAGCATCCGCCCATTGGATTGTGACATCCAATGTTTTTACTGTAGCAGATGAATAACATGAATGCTGTATATTTCATTTCTTGCCACTTAATTTTCGCTGGTCTTAGTTCCAATTCACTAAAGTTTACAGACAAATTATCAATTCACTACAACACGGCAGAGCATATCTTTATTTTGGGGTACATGTAAAAGAATATTTTTTTAGTTTAGGGTGACAATGATATTGAAATCGAACATGAAATGACCTAATGCTATTTTTAATTTCGAATAAAAAAAGTTTTTTTTTTTATTTATTACACCAATACATGTAAATATCCTCATGTGCAATTTAAGGCATGTATAACTATGTATTAATTTACTTTCATCCCTCTTCCTTCCATTTTATAATATTCATAATTTTAATTGAATTAAAGTTTTATATTGACGAGGAATTCCTCTGTTTCCTGCAACGTCTATGTACATGTATGAATAAAAAGTACCGAAAGTGTCCGAAATGCAGGATTTGAATATTCAGGTGAAACTGTTCGATCCCATCATGGACCAAACTGTTCCGTTCTCAATGAGAACCGTTTATTCACTATCTTAAAGTGTTCCATTCTCGATAACAACTGTTCCATTTCTGCTGAGAACCGTTCCATTCAAACCATTCAGCGTTTGATCCCCAAACAAAACCGTTTGTTCCCAAACTGTTCAGCGTTCATTCACCGTTCTACTGGTGTAGTAGTACGCTTCAGGGTCTGTATGTCTTATCAGCCTAAAGACTTGGAGTGATCAATCAGTAATTAATACCCAACTTCTAGTCCAACAGGCTGCATTTCTGCAGCTACAATAAACATTAATGTCTCTTCAGAGGATTTGCAGATTTTGTACAATTTTCACAACACAGAATGCAATGATATTTTTATCATCTAATCTGTTCATAGGCAACAAATGTCTTCTGCTGTCTTAACCATGGATTTGACCCTGAAGAGTTGCATCTCACATTTCTTCTAACTATGATGAATATTCCAACAAAAGTTTAATACAGTAGGTAAGAAAGTGGAGTCAGAAGATTCTGATATTTGAGTGGAATTGTGACTCTACTCAGATAAGCATATGCTGACTGAAATAAGACTGTATATAGATGTAAAACCGTTATCCCTATGACCCACCAAGATTTTGAAAGAAAATCAAAATATCCAATCAGCAAACAAATAGAAATCACAACGTTGTAACTACATGTATACCTTGATTTCTTTCCTTGTCTTTGGTTGAAATTTAGTCTCCAGCCCCACCCCTGTTATGATGTAAAGTCTGGATAGCTGATCATTAAAATAGTTCTCTATAAACTCATTCTTGTCTATCAGTGATGTGATGTCAAATCCGGTCTCTTCATAAACCTACAAAAAATCATTTCTACAATACTTTTTAACACAAGTAACCTTTAGTGCAATGACCCTGAGCACCATGCATAGGTCTAAATTTGTGGTACTTCACCTACAGCTGGTGATGTCTCAAGCTAATCAAGTGCAAAATTCTTGATGGAATGCAAAACAAAGAAACAACTCAAGACATCTGATTAAATTCATTAATCAACTGTGCTTATAGAACTACAAAGTGTGTATGTATATCTTAGATCCTGGACAATTGTAATTATCATCATTGGTTTATACTGATCAAATGAAGACCACATAATTCAATACACAGCCAGTGGTAGCCATTATTAGTCTTAATACATATTTAATAGACGAGTTGTTTCCCTTGCCACATTACTTTGGTCTCAATTGGCTGACTACTCAGTAAAATATGGACAATACATTGAATGCAAGTATGTATACTACGCAGTTTCTCATGTCACTTGGGTGTGATGTCATAATTGTCTCAGGTCATAGTGAATATCATGCAAGGGACATGAGAAATATTCATGAAAACAATTCTAGCTTTTCTGCGAAAAACACTGAGCATTCTTCATTTACCCATACAGTCTAAACTCTTTTCTGTCATATCTTTCTGCTCCAGTATAGTTTTTAATGTATGGAAAATTTTTCCACGTTTACATAAATATTTTTTTCAAATACCATTGAAAAACAGTCACCTTGGCCCCTATTTAAAGATTTGCCCTTTATATTTGTATGTAAAACTTTGATCCCCTATAGTGGTTCCACCCTACCTCTGCACACTATGGTTTTAGCAAACTTGACTCTGCACTATGTCAGGAAGCTTTTTTGTAAATGTAAACTTCTGGTCAAATGGTTCTTGAGAAGAAGATTCTTAAAGATTTTCCATATATATTTACATGCAAAACTTTGATCCCCTATCTGGCCCCATCCTATCCCCAAGGACCATGATGGTTTTAACAAACATGCATTTGATCTATGTCAGGTAGCGTTCATGTAAATGGAAACTTTTGTCATTCAGTGGTTCTTGAGAAGATTTTTGCTATATATTTCTATGTAAAACTTTGATCCCCTATTGTGGCCCCATTCTACCCCCACAGGCCATGATCTGAACAAACTTTAATCCACTTTATATCAGGAAACTTTCAAATAAATCTCCACTCTTATGGCCCAGAGGTTCTTGAGAAGACTTTTAAAGATTTCCCCTATATATTTGCATGTAAAACTTTGATCCACTATTGTGGCCCCACCCTACCCCTCGGGGTCATGATTTTGACATACTTGAATCTCCACTATGTCAGTAAGCTTTCATGTAAATGTCAGGTTATCTGGTCTAGTAGTTCTTGAGAGGAAGATTCTTAAATACCCTCCCCCCTTTTTGGGGGTGATTTTCTCCCCTTTGAAGGAGGAATGGCCCTTTATTTGAACAAACTTGAATCCCCTTCACCCAAGGATGACTTGTAGCAAGTTTGGTTGAAATTGGCCCCGTGGTTCTGGAGAAGAAATCAAAAGTATGAAAAGTTTTGAGACAGAGGACGGACGGCGGTTGATCAGAAAAGCTCACATGAGCTTTCAGCTCAGGTGAGCTAACAATACAAGATATATTTCTTAAACAGTGTGTAGTTCAACTAATATGGAATATACATGGTCAGTAAATTCCATATGAAGTTCAAGTTTAGCTCTCGTCCCATATGGAGTTTACTGACCACACATATTTCCTATTACTTCAACTACAAACTGTGTAGCGTCCATCATGTATTTACCCACACTCTGATAATTTTTTTATAAAATGCTGGCTAATGATTGATTTACATCGGTCACGTGAAAGAAGGGCACCTTATACCCTGTCACTAGAAATTTAATACATGATCAGTGCCTATTATGATATCATGAATTATCATTGTTATGTAAACAATCATGTAAATAAAAGCACTCTGATAATACCTCCCTAATGGCACAATCATGTGCAGTCTCATTTTCGTTGACCTTGCCCTTCGGAAATCCCCAACTGCTCTTGGTCCAAAATCCCTGAGCAAGTAAACACTGAAAAGAATCCTTGAAAGTTAATATACGTTGTACAATACTTCTGACCTAATATTGTTCGAAACATTCATTTGTATGTACACATTTGCTTTCTTGCTTCCATAGAAGGGTGCCACTCAATACATGTAAGTTGGAATTTCTACTTTGAGATGTCAGTTACCTTTTGAACAATGTAAATTACATTCACATTTTATGAATAGCTTATTCATTTTACACAAACACTTTGAAAACACTTGCTTTAACTTGTAATCAATATATAAAACTGATAGTGTAGTTACGTATTTCATCTCTGGATCCAACAGGATTCCCCCATATGTTGGTACACTCATTTTGTACGTTTTCCAGTTGTCCAAAATTTTATCCACTTCTCCTGCATGTCCACTCAGAAATGGACAATGTTTAAAGAGTTTGGTGGTTAAGGTTATAACAGATGTACAGTGTACATACCAAATACACATGTAAATGTCAAATATACAACATCATTCAAAGACAAATTACACAAACTACATTCAGTGAAGTAATATAACTCTAAAAAACATTAAAGCATACAGTACACACAGAAATTCATGAACAATTCACAGAACCTCACATAAGTATTCTAAAAAAAACATGTACTATCTTGTAATATATGCATGTATATAATAATATCTGTATACTAAGTATATGCCATCATAAGACAGTGTAATACCTGCATGCATGCAAGTGTTTGCCTTTTTAAAAATATATTCTCCGTCGTACTTGTGTAACTAGCAAAGAAGCCAAATTAGTCACCATATAACAAACCCTATACCCTGTATATTCTTGCTGCATATATGTATGTCAAGATGAATTGAGTATTCTGTTGGGCAAGTACCCTGGGGTCATCCCAAACCTTATTTTATAATTGTTGAATATATATCTAAAGCAATTGAGGTCCTGTCCCCTGAAATTATGATACAGTGGATCCTCGGTAATCCGGACGCCATTAATCTGGACGCTTCACCTTCCGGACGGTTTTTCTAGGGAACGGAATTTTTATACATTATTTTGCATCATTAATCCGGAAATTCGCGTCCCAGATCCGGACGGTCACTTTTTACTACAAAACGTTATAATGCATTGAAAATTGTACCGTTAATCCGGACGGTAATTTTGTTTAGGGAAGGTCTCTGTCAGACAATTTTAGCAAGGCGTAAATTATAAAGAAAACAAGCCAAACTGTCTAATTGAAGCGATTACCTGTACCCTGTCAACACCTCCCTATAATTAGGTGGTGTATGATGATATGTCAATTAGATAGCACGTGCCGATCGAGACATTGTATTGCCAATTTTCGCACATAAGATTTTATTGTGTGTCGTGTTGAATTTTGTAAATAAATCTGTAGCATATTATTTTATAGTCTTGATGAATAGCCTAATAATATTAATAGATTAAACATCATGCTGTAATGATAATTTTTTTAACTGCTACACATATCAGTTGTACTGATTTGTAAATTGATTATCGACTTATGCAAATCTAAAGAGTGTAGATTATACTTCTAGATTCTGGATTTTATACTGTTGATTGGCGTGAAATATACATGTATGTTAATGTACATGTATACGTAGTAAGTTTTTAACGTTTAGAATAGAATGTCAAGCATGTAGAATATACCTGTATACGAATGATTCCTGTTACGATGCTGTAGAGCTTTATTGCTTTTGAATTTTTAAACTCTGGGTAGAAGTGAGAAAATTACCATTTTAAGGAAAATGACAATTAAATGTTAAGTTTCACCCGAGTTTTGTTCCGCTATTATCGCATGAAAATAATAGGTGCGCATGGCTAGATCAAAGCAGTTGTAGGTCTTGATATTACGAGCTTAGATGATTTTGTTCTCTCGATATTGTCTTGGATAATTATAGAATAAGAAATATAAAGTCTGGCAGATTGAATTTTGGTTAAAGAATGTTGTCAACTGACATGATACATGTAATCACGAAATTCTTATATCAACTTTGGACTATGAAGATTGTTTTAACAGACCGCCGAACCCGTGAATCGTGACAGATGGAAATTACCGTCTTCTTTTTAATAGAAGTAAAAGTGTGATGAAATGTTTGAAGTGTAAATGATTATGTTAGTTACTAATGATTTATTTACTTATAGTTACATAAAGTGCTTCATTATTTATTTTAGTGCATACGGTACACAGTTTTGTATATTTATTTGTAGGGCTCATATTTATGCACAATGTAAGCACAGGCAAATACACTGAACACGTACATCAAATTTTAGTGCTTTGAAATAAATGTAAATGTTAACATTATCATAATTCATTTACTAATACAAATGGTCAAATCCAATTATAGAATGTGTTTAATTCACTATGCATCAATAAAGTAGGCAATAATTGGTTACTTATGTAAAGATAGAAAATATGCGATTCAATAATCCGGACGCTTCATTTATCCGGACGATTTTTCTGGGAACCAAAGTGTCCGGATTAACGAGGCTCCACTGTATAAGGTTTTGGATGACCCCAGGGCACTTGACCAACAGAATACTAATTGCATCTTGATGTATACAGCAAGAATATATGGTAAAGGGAATGTTAACTTATATGGTAACTATTGTGGCTTCTATGCAATAACACAAGTACAACAGAGAACATATTTAAAGGCAAATATTTGTGTGTGGGTATTACTATCTTATTAGAGAATCTAGTTTGAAATTGGAGTAGAAAAAGCTTCAAGTATACAAAAGCAAAACAGAAAAATATATCACTCTAGCCAAGAAGCATTATATTTCTTTACACTTCTTCAATTCAACTGCCACTGCCCCATATCTTTGCTTTGGGTTTAAAATCTGCCCTTCTCATTTACCAGCTTTATCATGCTGATATCCATACTGGGCTCATGTTGCCGAATACTTGATGTCAATATTGAAAGAAGGTTTAAACTCTAAAGAAAAGTATTTTACAACAAAAATGGATATTTGTATGAAAATACAAAAACCAAAATAAAATTTGCAAATGGTCTTAGGAAAACACTCAAATCTTACTATGGTGTTAAACAAGAAGATATTTCAAAATTTAAGCCCCAATGTGGTATCATTGATGATCTCCCATGGCAAAGTAAAAGGCAGTTATTAAGCAGTTTCTTAACCTCAACAGTTAACCAATCTTAGCAGTTGTTAAACAGTTTCTAGTCTTTCTCTGTACTGCTAAGGGCAATGTATTTAAAATTGATACTCAAATATTACAGTGATCCTGTTCAGATTGGTGTAGAATTGAAAATTTGTAATTGTATCATCAGTCATTATTTCAAACTGACATTTCATGAATGTGAAAGTTTTTAATAGAATATAATTATATTCTTTCTAAAATTGGTTTCAACTAAATCAACTTACCTGCTGCAGTTTAACATATATGACAGAATTTATATACCAGCATATATATGTAGCGGTCAGCAGGGTTTGATCGCCGGTGGCCATGCAGATAGCTCAGTTGGTAGAGCACCTGACTAGAGATTCGGGGGGCCCAGGTTCAAATCCCGGTCTGGTCCATTGCATTTTCTCCCTTCCTGTTACAATAGGTGCCGTGACCAGCCCCTGGAACTGACAGGTGAAAATGCCTGCCAGGGGATTAAGATCCTGGGTTGACGTCTTCAGGTGTGAAGACATTTAAGGAGGGAGGAATGTAGCGGTCAGCAGGGTTCGATCGCGGGTGGCCAGATAGCTCAGTTGGTAGAGCACCTGACTAGAGATTCAGGGGACCCGGGTTTGAATCACAATCTGGTCCGTTGCATTTTTTTCTCCCTTCCTGTTACATTTATAACAATTCATTTTTCATTCAAATATCAATACTACTTAATTAATTGACATTACAATAACAATGATAAATCACCTATGATAAGGATATTTTGTGCAGAGAAATCTTTGATTCCACATGTTCTAAGCTCTGGGTTTTCAGCACAATAGAAGTCTAAATAAAACCAATGAGCCAATTCTATTTGAAAGAACACTCTAATCAGGTCTTGTCTTTCTTCATCCGGGATATTGATGATAAATCGACTGAAAAAAAAATGATTGTTAAACTGAATGCTATTAAATCGTTTTCGTAGATTAGCTTTTATAAATTTTCGTTAACCAAAAATAATAATAATAATAATAATAAAAATAGACTCAAACTGATATAGGCCCATTTCAGGATACCGAGGAAATTCGAATGCGATACTTACCTGCATAAATCGTCGAGGACATATATTGGGATAGTCAGTCCTTGTGCTTGGGCTACACTGATAGTATCTTGCTTTACATCCATTTCATATTATTTCAAATACTCTACAAAGTGTACATAAAACTGCATATTTCTTTCTTTTTCCCCCCGTTTAGCAGAACTCAGATAAGACTAGTTACCCAAAACGCTGGGCAACGGACTAAGCAATTTTTATGCAACACAACACCTTTTTAGCATAGCTGTTGCAAAAAATTTATTTAGAAAACCATTTCTTTCTTTAAACTTAATTTAGATAAAATCATTTAATTCAATGCAAAAACACACACGAACTTATGGCGCGCTATCTTTGTCATCATCGACGGATATTAGTTTTAGCCGTAAAACCCAAAACTGGTCCGCTGTTAAAGGTACCAGTTTCATAACAAATAATCGTAAAACATGGCTGTAGCAGCATGCACTCGTGTAAGTTTCATTCAACATTTTAGATCGAGTCTTAACGTCTCTGTGAGGTATATGGCCATGACACCCGATAAAAAGCAACGTACAGAGTATGTAAAAAAGAAAGTGGATAGAATGATGGAAAGATTAGAAAGGGAAAGGGAGGAAGCTCAAACACTTACCCATGAAGGGTACACCGAAATGGATTCTACAGCAGAATTGTTTGACACTTTCCAGCATGAAAGGTGAGATTGGTCAACTATGCGACATTTCCCAAAAATCTGGCGTCTGAATAAGATAATCAAACTTATGTTTTAAAAGTTAGTAATTGATTTATTTTTTTCTCTCTTTCGCTAGATATGAAAGGAGGAGAATGAAAAAGAATATCTTGGACAAAAAATATAACAGAAATGCACCCGAAGCAAATGTCTTAACGTGGCATGCAAAACAACAGATCATTTACCTGTGTACTGAAGAAGGCTGGTCGACTCAGGAAATAGCGGAAAGTTTTCCAATCAATGCAGGAAACGTCATAAAACTTCTGAGACACAAAAACAGAATATTGACACCATGGGAAATTAAGGATCATGACAAGAAGGTTATGCTAAAGTGGAAAAAATTGCTAGAGGCGGGAAAGAAGCTAGGTAAAGGTCCCCTGGACCCAGAACTTAAACAGATTGTGGAGAGTGAGAGAATAAAGCTTATCCATAATGCAGCAGGTGTAACAAATTTACCAGTTCCACTGTCTAGACAAGAAGAGGAACAAGTGAACAACCATTTGGAATTTTATACGTTTCACTATGTTGACAATGAAAAGAAGAAAAGTAAACCGAACAGTCGGTATGATGGCCAATTTCTGAGACTGTATAGAATCTTCAATAAACCTCTAAGTAATGCTCCGCAAAATTCTTCAGTTGCCAGTATCACAGAGCAAACAACTCTCCCAGAGAAAGAAGCTGAAAAACTGAAACTTCTTCAAGCTTTAACTAGTAGTTATGAAAAGGAAAAGAAAAATGAACATGATGATATGGAGGAATGTGATGTTTTATCAAATAGAGAGTATTCAAATTTCGCCAACAGGGGAGGAATTGAAGACAACAGTGATCTTGATGCATTTGACAATGAATGGTTTGCACCTAAAAATACTAGTGATAAAAGTAATCACTGAGTTGCTGTGCTTTCTCTTGATTAATCTGTATCTATAAGTTAGTGCAGTTTTAAAAAACATGTACATATAACAGCAAAGTTGAAATATGAAACAGGGGTCAGGAAACAAAACAGAATTATAGTATTAAATGGATGTGTGTAAAATATTGGAAATAAAATTATTTTAAAAAGTTACATGTACCACGGGTATACTATATGAAAGTGAACTCAATCAATTATTTATTATTTAAAACTTTCCAAAACTCCAGATTTCACCAATATTACATGCATGTATACACTGATTCCAACGTTTTATTTTTCTGCAAAAAAATACTCCACACTTATTAACTAATGAAAACCTTCATTATTACTGATTTGCTTTTTCTTTCGTAATAGATCGATTATATTATATCCTGTTTGTTTTCTGCGAAAAATAGTCTACACCGATTAGCCACTACAAAAACCTTCATTATTACCGGATTTTTAAAAAAAAAATTATATCGTTCTATCTCCCATGCCTTTGTTTACAAATGTCACTTCCTCACGAGATAAAATCCCCGTAGAAGGTATCGGTGATTATCTGAAGAGGCCTACGAAAATGTACATGGGATGTATACCGTAACAAGTTTCTGTCTTTCAATATATTTTCTAAACTTTTATATATAATTGTGAATGGCACTACAGCGACAGGTAAGCAGACTACTATCACTTAATGTAAAAATAAAAGAAGTGTGAATTCATGTACATGTATACCGGTATAGTTGGTGTGCCAATCTGATTAAAACCAGATCCTGAGATCCGCTCACTTAGATCGCTACACTAGTGTAGCGATCCAAGTGAGCGGATCTCAGGATCTGGTTTTAATCAGATTGGTTGGTGTGCATAATTTACTCTATACGTTATCTAGGAATATGACTACAATATCTTCATGTATATTATTTATTACATACTATAAATACAAAGACAGTGACACTAATGACAGTGTGTAGGGGGAGGGGCTTTGTGCCGCATTGTGCGTACATGTATTACCCTGCCTCCTTGTATTGGTCGGATTTGATTTTTTAGCTGCTTTGTATATCCGGACATTTCCATACTAAGGGCACCAGTGCTCACATTTATCTCTTGGTGACGGTAACATCGTATGCCGGTGTAACGCTACAGATTGCGACACTGTGGATCCGATAGAGTCTTTGCCACGGGAATATTTCGCCCTATACACTTCCACAACAGACGGCAAGCGTCTGCACAAAACCGTGCATAGTTTTTCTAAGTCGCCTACTGGCACATGTAGGGAGTATATTAAGTTCACTGAACATTTCTTGCGTATCAAGTAACGACAGTCTGGAAAAAATTGTCGTTTTCTTTCTAACACGAGGGTATGAAAAAACCATGGATACGTTGTGTTAATTTGCATATATTTAAGAAGTAAATTTCAAAATTTTTTTTTTTTTAGATATACGATGGTATGAATTGCAACTCTTCACACCGGCATGCATGTACATCCATGATGCACGTTAGCGCTACATGAAGTGTCCGGAGTGAAGTGTTGCAATTCATACCCTCATGCATTTTCAAAACTGAAATTTATTATTATTATTTGCATTTATATTCTACTTTTATTTCTGCATAGTCGCAATCTAATTAAAATCAGATAGGTTTAATCAGTTGCTACTTTCTGTAAGCTTTAAAGATGACCACTTGTGAGATGATAACGACTTATGAAGGTGATCTACGGGGAAAATCACATATTTTGGAGACACTAATGGTTCTATAGATTTATTTTTCCACTGGGTAGAGGGGAGGGGGTATGTACATAAGATCTATACACGCTATCCACACTTTAGGTGCCTGGGCTGTAACATTCGACACATAATTCCATAACTCTCGTAAAAATCGACCCACTGTGACGGAAAACTTGATCTATAAACTTACAATATTTTAAATAGTCAACTAAATGCCTTTCAGCTTCCAAAATCAAAGTATGGTGAAGAAAGTTAGGAAACAAAAATTTAAGATGTCCATTCAACCATGAAACTAAGATTTACAATTTTTGTTTAAGTAAGGTCAACCGTAACAAAAGTGTAACATGATCTTTATTTCCTCTAGGTACATGTAACCACATGCCAAATTTTAGATTCCTAAGTTAAAGCATAGTGGAAAATAGTCTGTAAAACTATATTCGACACCAAGCTCAATAAATCTCGTAAAATCACTAAACTGTGACATAACGATTAATTGCATATTGTTTAACGTCCCTCTCGAGAATCTTTCACTCATAGATACGTCGCTATTGCCGGTGAAGGGCTGCAAAATTTATAGGTCTATGTTCGGTGCTTATGGCATTTGAGCAGAGAGGGATCTAAAAAAAAATCGTGTCATACCTGATGTAATACGGGACCGGATTTTTCGGTCTCATCCGAAGGACCGCCCCCATTTAGTCGCCTCTTACGACAAACAAGGGGTACTGAGGACCTATTCTAACCCGAATCCCCACGAGATTCACTGTGACGAAAGTCAAACTAGATCTGTAAACATAGAATAGTAAATCGCATGCTAAATTCCAGCTCAAAGCATGAAACAAGTGCATGCAGAAATCCAAGTGGGATAGACTGACTGACAGATGAAACCTGTAGTCTCCTTCGGTTTCACCGGTAGATGGATTAATAAACATGGGCTACTCCGGTCCGTACTGGAGTACACACTTAGTTAGTGGTGTAAATATTCCAATGTTCTTTCTTACCCAAGCCAATCACATTCATCGTTTGAAAACTGACACATGCGCAGTACTTATCATTACAAGACCGCCATATTGCTACCACACTTACCGTCGTAGAATTGGTTAGACTCAAATGTCACATTACGTGACATGACTTGAAACTTTCTTCGTTCGATTGCAACTCGTTTAACCCGAGTGAAATAGTTCCATGCATCCACGTTTATTCAAGGCAATATTTGTATAACCTTGGTCATAACTTTTGAATTATACAAGAGAGAAACGAAATCACGGGGTTGTGTGAAGCGATAGCTTGGGTATTTTCGACAAGCAGACTAATTTTCGGGATGACTTGAAGAATGGTAAGTTAAAAACACTGGTCAGTATAGGTTGTGGTTAGAAGGGGAAAAGGTTTAAGCTTGTACAGAAATATTTTATAATTTATCTTGACCAACAAACTTTAGAAGTATGCTATTATGGCTACTTTGTGCAATTATACATTTTGTTGTCTTTTCGTTATTTCAAAGCGAAAAGACAACAACACGATATATTTACTATTGCATCTAAACTTTTTGATTATAAATAAACTTTGCAGTGCCTAGATATTGATCATCTTATACTTAATCCACTCACATGCTCTTGTTCTTCATCTTCTTTCAACTATAGTCCATATGGACGTGCCATTACTGGTGATGGTGATATAGTTGACAATAAGGACCTCAAATTACTTATTCTAAAAGGTCTTGAATACAGAGAACCCCGGCCTTTCAATTGGCGATAGAACTTCATCTCTATTATGAATTCTGTCGAAGATTATGCCAGACGATGTGCTAAATATGAAAAAAAGAACTTGATACATTGTCAGAATGGATTAAAAGTATATTGAAAGGAATATTAAAATCACACAATAGACATTAAATAAAACAAAAGTACACACTATCTACCCTTCTGTGTTTAGTAAATCAGAAGTGATAAAAGACTTAGATAGGTTACATGAGAAAAATGTTTTGGATCCAGCTAACAAAGCTTGTAACAACATTGTCTTTGTATGTAAGGCTCATTATTACAACTATATTTTGAACGAACTTGGCATTAACTCCACGTTTGGTAATCGTACTTATACTCCAACCGCCCTTTCAAAAGATCAAATTCTTCAAAAACATGCTTCAATTTTAGGCGTATTTGGTCGGTCGAATGAATATGTTACCGTGCCTATACTGGATTCCTAAACTACATAAAAACCCTTATAAAGATACATCGCTGGATCCAGTAAGTGCTCTACCAAGCCCCCATCTTTGCTCGTCACGAAAATATTAACAGTTGTGAAGGAGAAACCTCAAACTTATTGTGCGACTACACATGCCAGAAGTGGTGTAAATCAAATGTGGATTCTAAAAAAATTCTAAAGAACTTTTAGCTAACCTCAAATCGTAAAACTTTTCTCAGATCAACAACATCAAAACCTATGAATTTTCAACACTTTACACGACCATTTCTCACGATAAATTAAAGACTAAACTTTTCGAAATCATAGACAGTTGCTTCTTCAACAAAAATGGAAAACATAAATATTCATATCTAGTGATCAGTCATCCAAAAAAAACTACTTTGTTGAACACCACTCTGATTCCACGCACAAGTACTCTGAAGTTGAAATGAAAAATATGCTAGAGTTCCTCATTGACAATATCTTCGTGGTCTTTGGTGATCAAGTCTTCCAACAGTCTGTCGGAATTCCCATGGGTACGAATTGTGCTCCTTTGTTAGCTGACCTGTTTTTATATTTATATGAAACAGAATTTATTCGGAAACTTCTACGTGAGAAGAAAAAATTTCTTCCTGTGGCCTTCAATTCGACATTTAGATATATCGACGACGTTTTATCTATTAACAATAATAACTTTCATTCATATGTCGATTCGATATATCCCTGTGAGTTCAAAATTAAAGACCCATGGAGTCGTCCACTTCTGCTTCATACTTAGATATTTTATTAAAAGTAGATATTAATGGCAAACTAAGAACTCAACTTTATGACAAACGGGACGATTTCAGCTTCTCCATCGTCAACTTCCCATATTTGTGTAGCAATATTCCATTATCACCTGTATATGGAGTTTATATCTCTCAACTGATTCGATACGCAAGGGCTTGTTCTGCGTATGGTCAGTTTTTAAATTGAAGCAAGCTACTGACAAACAAGTTGATGGTACAGGAGTTTCAACAGTCTCGTTTAAAGTCAGTATTTCGCAAATTCTATAGTCGTTATAACGATCTAGTTTGCCAATGCAACCTATCATTGGGCCAAATGCTGTCTGACGTGTTTCATACCGATTGTTAAATCGTTCGTGGTACACTGATTTTGACTACGGATAACCCTGTTTACCTGATCATGATATAAGGCTCACGGCGGGTGTGACCTGTCGACAGGGGATGCTTACTCCTCCTTGGTACCTGTTCCCAACTCTGGTGTATCCAGGGGTCCGTGTTTGCCCAACTATCTATTTTGTATTGCTTATGGGAGTTATGAGATTGTCGTGGATAATTAATTATTACAATTACAAATAAGGAATCGTCTGAATTATAGTTCTCAGATACTCGTATTCTGCTGAAGAAATCTATTCATAAACTATCATGTTTAAAGGCTATATCAGTCACGTAGAAACAGAAGATTAGTCTGTCCCGTTTTTACAATTTACTGTTTCCGTTATCAAAACATACAAATCCCATAACTTCGATTGATTGATTGTCGCCCCTTTTTTAAATTAGTAGTGAACGGTATTTGATGTTTCAAGTGCTGAATTGGTGAATACATGTTGTGAACCAACCTTTGCTCCCCTCCTACGATTTAGGATTTGAGATTTTGGCAGAAGTTTTTTCCTTGCTTGTCGTCAATTTTAATGCAAGTTTGAAGTGAACTCCAGGTGTACCCTCCCCTACTTTAAAAAACGATGCTACGTGCTTGTATGCCTCAATATCAAGAATGAATTGTTATACTTAAATTTTCCTGCAATTTGATAAACTTTTAGTACTATACTATTAAATATTTTAGGTCCAAACCCAAACTGATATTTTATTTATTACTAATGATGAATTCAAATATAAGCTTGTAAGTTTCCACTATATTGTCAATACAAAAATTTTAAATAGTTGAAATTCATGAATGTTAGCAAGCTTATACTTAAATACCAGTGATCAATTTTGTTTCCTTCTACGAGATAACATTGTATATCAAAGTAGAACTAACTCTCTCTCTCTCTCTCTCTCTCTCTCTCTCTCTCTCAATAAATCAATCAATCAATGCATGTATGTACATGGAAAGTGACGGTAAATGATTATGTGATTCCCCAAGAAACAACAAATTGAAAGTTGCACTATATTTTTGACTATGTATATCTAAGCACCGTTGCAGTAATGATATTGCATCTTTCAAAAACTTATTATTTATTGCTTATATTTATTATTTTGAAACTTTTTTAACGTGTGTATTTGTCATTCATACCGTATCTTAAATCCCCCGCCTAATTCTTTGGGTAAGTAGCAATTAACGGAACAACCATGGAAAGCAAAATGTTATCTGAGATCATAACGTAAAAGAAAAGAGTGCGCAATGCTGAAAAAAAAATATAGTACAGGTAGTCCAATTCTTGAACTGAATTTCAATTAAATACCATAAACATCAACTTATTAACAAAGTTGTACAATTTGAACTGGATTTAAAGATGCAGTTAACATATTTTCCAATCTAATTGTAAACAGCGTAGGTATAGTCACTATAGGTGCTAGTCGGTCATGTTGTCACTTCGAGAAATACAGTACAATCACTGAAATAAGAATTGTTGAAAAATGCCGCACTTGGATTAATTTCTTGTGTTTGTTTGGTGATAGTAATCACATTAGAGGTAAAATCAACTTATATGGCATCGAATGAGGTGCACTTGTGTTGTATGAGAGGAATGAACAACAAAGCGTTGTTTTCATTCTGCACACGTGCGGCCGAGCATAGAAACTGATAATTTTGTCTGTAATAATAACAGTAGGGGTCTATATATCATACCACCCCCTAATAAGGGGTAATAATAATGTTATTAGTAAGTGGTATGGTATATACCCCAACTAATATTATTACAGAATCACGGGTTCCTGTGGGTCGAGATCCTAGACGCAGACGACATGCTCGACAGTATTCATACGTCGAACAGATTCGGTCTTTGCATTTATAAGCAAATATACTTCAAAACTCTCTAATGCATTTTATCAGAAAGAGTAAATGTAAATACATGTATGTACTAGTATTCCCTTTTATATATTTTTTTGTGTGTAGTCAATTGTATGTTTTGGATTGCGCATGTAATACCAGTATTTTCACCTAGATGTATCCTTATTTAAGCAATCAATCATTATTTTTTGAAAGATGTAGTCTCAGAATTACAAAGTTGTGTGCATACATATTGAATAACGCGCGATTTACATTTTGAGAACCTTTTTTAATGTGTGTATTTTTCATATATATCTCACATCTCCCACCTAATTCTTTGGGTAAGTAGCGATTAACGGAACACCTGTGGAAAGCAAAATATGATGTCATAACGTAAAAGAAAAGAGTGCGTAATGCTGAAAAAATTTAATAGTCCAGTTCTTGAATTGATTTTCAATAAATATCATAAAAATCAACGTATTAACAAAGTTTACAATCTGAACTGGGTTTAAACCGTTCAAATATATCTAGCCTAATTGTAAACAGCGTAGGTATACTCACTATAGGTACTAGTCGGTCATGTTGTCACTTCGAGAAATTGAAAATTTATTTTTATACATTTACCATAGATTTGTAAGTACAATCCATATTTTGCAAAGAAGTACTGAACGCATAATTGCACATCGACCACACCTAAAAGTCTCATGAGAGTTTTAGGGGTGATGTTATTCACCAAGGAAATGCATGTACATATATATTGGTGATATAAAACCTCACACAAATTTCAACAACAAAAAAGATCTATAGTTTGTTTACTCAGACTGGTATCTAGAAGTATGCTTATTATGAAACGTTTCCTATTTCTAAAAAGAGAAAATAATCGGGATTTTTGAAATATATGCAAAAACATCGTTTTCAGATTTGACTTACATGCACACGCTGTACAGAAGATTGTGTATTCCTGACGTTTTGGTGCAGTGTATTTGTCATATTCATCATGAAAAGACTCGCCTAAAATGTGTGTCCATAAAAACTAAACAGTCATTCTTGTTTAACAGTCTGGGGAGATACAAACACTACGTACGTACCATGAATTTTTCCGTATCAGGTCACTAACTACATATGTAAAGTTCTGTGTAACTATAATAGTGTTTGGTTTCGGAGAAGCTTTCACTGATGCCGCAGTTATTGATATCGCCAGCTGGTACCCAGATTGATGATGTCGTGTCTGTTTTAGTTTGAGAGAATGTGTGTCAATCGGCGACAAGTACATCATGTAGGAAAATTATCGCTACAGGGAATCTAACCACGATCATCATAGAAATTCATAGATCGATTAAAGTACAGAAATGTGTGTTGAACTGAGAGGGGTATTTTGTACGTCCCAAGATGGGGACCTTCGACAAGTTTCATCCCTTGTATTAATATGATACTACTTGCAGGGTATGGTATTCGAATGATGTACGAATTAACAATACGTGTCGACATCGTTATTAAAACGACTTAAAGGGATTTTTTATAGAGAAATCATATAGAGAAATCATATTTCTAATTATTTGTTTTATTTTCCACAATTCGGAAGACAAGCTCCGTAATTATTTTTAGTATGAACTTACCCCCGACCATGTGAAATCCTTAGGTGAATTAAAAATAGACATACCCCACCTATGATTACTCAATCCAAAAGATCATTACTCCAAAATGTGTTATAGGGTGATCACCAATCTAATTAAAATTAGATCCCATGATCCGCTCACCTACTATCGCTAACCATGTGTGGTGATCATATAATTCGATCTTTATGTTACAAGTGTCTGACGTTTTTCATCATAGAATAAAAACTATCAGGAAATGTACAACTATAGGCCTCATAAGATGAGATTAATTCTTATTTGTTACTCTCAGTCTGAACACATTAAAATGTGAGCATACCTAAGCAAGGTGAAGATAACGAACAGTGATCAATCTCATAACTCCTATAAGCAATACAAAAAGATACTTGGGCAAACACGGACCCCTGGACACACCAGAGGTGGGATCAGGTGCCTAGGAGGAGTAAGCATCCCCTGTTGACTGGTCACACCCGCCGTGAGCCCTATATACATGTAAACGGAGTTATCCGCAGTCAAAATCAGTGTGCCAAGAACGGCTTAACAATCGGTATGAAACACGTCAGACAGCATTTGACCTAATGATAGGTTGTATTGACGAACTAGATCGTTATAACGACCATAGAATTTGCGAAATGCTGACTTCAATTGAGACTGTTGAAACCCCTGTATCATCAACTTGTTTGTCAGTAGCTTACCTCGATTTAAAAACTGATTATACCCAGAACAAGCTCTTGCATATCGAATAAGTTGAGAGATATATAAACACCATATGCAGGTGATAATGGAATATTGCTACATAAATATGGGAAGTTGACGATGGAGAAAATGAAATTATCCCGTTTGTCATACAGTTGAGTTGTCAGTTTGCCGTTAATGTCTACTTTCAATAAAATATCTAAGTATGAAGCAGAAATGGATGACTCTGTGGTGGTGTCGTATAATTTGTATTGTTTCTTCCTTTCGAGATCCGATTCTCCCTCTCTTCCTAATGCGCACGCACTGATTATAAAATTCAAGTTATCTCGGTTCAAAATTCCGAATTGTCATTTTCGCGGAGTTATCAATTAACCAAACAGTTTCAAATATGAAAGATACAATATGATACAATGTTTATTATATCAAAAGCAAAACGACAGCTCTCTCCCAATTACCCTGCATTATAGGACAAACAAATCAACTCCATGATAGTAATGGCAATAAAGACACTACTTTGAATAAAATATTATAGAATATCTGTTTTCAGAAAATGTGATTAGAATTATGTGTCGAGGTAATATATTATTTTGATACATTTACCATAGATTTGTAAGCACAATCCATATTTTGACAAAGTACGTCTTTCTCTTCTTACCACGCAAATAAGTACTGAACGCATAAGTGCACATCGAACACACCCAGAAGTCTCATGGGAGTTTTAGGGGTGATGTTATTCACCAAGGAAATGCATGTACATGTATCTTGGTGATATAAAACCTCACACAAATTTCAACACAAAAAAAATCGATAGCTTGTTTACTTAGACTGGTGTCTAGAAGTATGCTTATTATGAAACATTTCCTATTTTTAAGAAGAGAAAATAATCCGAATTTTTTAAATATATGCAAACACATATCGTTTTCAGATTTGACTTGCATGTGCACACTGTACCTAAGATTGTATATTCCTGACGCTTTGGTTTTGTGCAGTGTATTTGTCATATTCATCTTGAAAGGACCCGCCTAAAATGTGTGTCCATGAAAACTAAACGGTCCTTCTTGTTTAACAGTCAAGGTAGATACAAACACTAGGTACCAGAGTCTGTTTGGTTTCGGAGGAGCTTTCATTGATGCCGCAGCTATAAATATCGTCAAATTATCGACCTCTGCAGCCAGCTATCTCATCGACTCTTACTATGGACCTATGGGCAAGTCTTCACACAATTTCTACCGCCAATGCTTACGAATTTAGTTAGGTCTAATAGTTTATTTTAAAAGGAACATGATGGGATCCTAATTTACAATAATGCTCAGAATGTTGCCCGTATACATGTATTTAAGACTTAGAACTAAAACACACAAAAGCTGTATATTACACTGCTTTTAGACTACTACACGTCCAATGCATAATATCATGATTTAACTTCTCTGAAATACCTAAGTGTTAATTGTTTCACAATCTTTCCATCATTTTCAGGCATTGAATATTATATCGGCCGTGTGACAACAGGAACTTGTGATTTCTCTACTCACCCATGTTCATACGATGATGCTGACGGCGATTTCAATTCGACAAAGTTTCAACTCGCCGAAGAAGGCACGACTTTAAAGGTTATTTGCTTTTACCTTAATGATCATAATATTTATTCCGATCAACGGAATATTTCACTTAATGCGCGTTGGTTTTAAGGTTCATAATGTCCCATTAGATTTTGGGAAAATTTGAAATTCACAGAAAATAAGTGAATAGAGGAGTCGCCATGTTAAGGACATCAGTAAGTGAATTATGAGTATTTTCAAATTCTATTCAAAATTACGTGCGTCATTAGGATCACGTGATTATGTTAAGATTTTTCTTACAACGTTATTTTTTCAAGGAGAGACTTCATATACCATTTTCATATGCGTTTGCGGAGTAAATCTACTCAATTTTTAAAATAAACATATTCTTTGTTTGTTTCTGAAGACACCTCTCATTCAAAGAGCAATCGCAGTGAGTAAGAGAAATACATTGTATATCGTTCTTCGGAAGTCCATGGACTGCTCCGGCATGGATGAAAACGAACGGTAACTTGACAGGGAAGGGTTCGATAAAAGGAGAGGCTGGCAGCTCTTACCACAAAGCATGGGCTTTACACTTTGTCAAGCAAGTATATATAGAGACAATAACTATCCCTGCACCCTATAATCAAGATCATAATTTCACATACATTGACTGCAGAATACAACTTTATATATACATGCATATATATATATATATATATATATATATATATATATATTCAATAGTTTTTTCTCACCTTGAATATGTTATAGAATATCTATAGTACATGCATTCATACGAGTGACTGTTGAACTGTCGGATTGTAGTAACTGAGGACAATCTGAGTTACGTGTAAATGATTACCTGTTCATTGTCTCAGGTTGTACCTTTTGAAAGTTTAGCCTACTTATTGACTTTCATGGCTTCATTTCCTTGATGTTTTCTCACTAGATTTTTAGATGCATATAAACAACACAACATAAGTTTTTGGGGATTGACCGCCCAAAATGAACCCATAGACGGTAACCTTGACCACTTTCCATTTCAAGCTACTGGCTGGACGCCCGAACAACAGTGATATTTCATCGCTAAGGACCTCGGTCCAGCACTTCATTTTAACGGGTATGGTGACATCAAACTTATGATGCTGGACGATCAATGGTTTCTTCTCGTTTATTGGGCAGATACGGTAATAATGGATTAACTACATGTAAAACTTATACGGTACCAATTTTGATGCACCAGATGCACATTTCGACAAATAATGTCTCTTCAGTGCAAGGTGAAGATAACGAACAGTGATCAATCTCATAACTCCTACAAGCAATACAAAATAGATAGTTGGGCAAACACGGACCCCTGGACACACCAGAGGTGGGATCAGGTGCCTAGGAGGAGTAAGCATCCCCTGTTGACCGGTCATACCCGCCGTGAGCCCCATATCCTGATCAGGTAAACGGAGTTATCCGCAGTCAAATCAGTGTGCCAAGAACGGCTTAACAATCGGTATGAAACACGTCAGACAGCATTTGACCCAATGCGAGGTTGTATTGACGAACTAGATCGTTATAACGACCATAGAATTTGCAAAAAGCTGACTTCAATTGAGACTGTTGAAATCCCTGTACCATCAACTTGTTTGTCAGTAGCTTACCTCGATTTAAAAACTTACTATACCCGAAATAACAATGAAGTTATAGAGCTATTACAGCCAAAACAGCGTGCCAAAAAAAAGTGGAGTCAAATTCGTCTAAGGATAAGAGCTATGCATGAGGGAGAGTATAGTACATACTCAGTTCTAAGTTCATTTGTTATTACTCGCAATTTCTTATTTGTTAAAATACTGTCATTATTTTTCTTGCCAAGGAAGTGAATTAAAGGTTACATACACTGTATATGTACTGTACTAACGTTGATATGTTGAAGGCAAGCAATACTCATATAATGCGTGCATAATGTTTTTAAATTCCACAACTGGATATTAGATATTGGCGGATGTAGATGCCAGCAAATAAGTATCTGGTGTTGCTGTACATTGGTATATGGATGCTATATCTCCCACATCTGCGATGGATTACGTCCACAAGAAATACCCAGATCATTTCATATTTGGAACAGAAGCTTGTTACGACACAGTCATTCATCCGGTGAACCTTGGCAACTGGAAACACGCGGAGGGATATACCCATAATATCATGCAGATTGACATTGGTTTATGAAAGGGATTTGGGAAGTGTTTACGTCACATTCAAAAAAATTTCAACCATATTTATACGGAGACGTCACTTTAGTTCATTATGCTTCCATTGTTGTCATAATACTCATCAAAAGGCAACTTACATATTCATATTTTGCAATTTGTTTCTTTTTTTAAATGTATAGGTTGTTATGTGAAGTTGAAAGAGTGGGTGCTTTTATCGAGGAATAAAAGTAAACCGTAAATTAATTGGAGTTATATTATTAACAATATTTGAAATTTTATGATATTCTTAAGAATAATTGTTCGATTATACATGATTGTCTATCCTTTGAAATGTATCATTGTGATCATAACGCTTTCCTAGCCTGCTTATTATTTCATGTGTAATGTTTCCAAACTTTGGACCAGGATTCTACTTGGTGTTACGTTGATTCTACGTGGTGTTACGTTGACTTCGGACATTGCAAAAACACCATGAATACGCACTGAATTATGTTTTTCTATTGGGTTCGGGATACTTCTCAAGCAACTGTCAATTTAAACAACCTATTACTAAGACTCGTAAATTGACCAGAGCAAATAAGCGGCATGAAGTTCCTATATCGTTCTACAATTTATTATTCCTATTCTAGATAGCTATATTTCCTTTATGCATCATTTGAAATGATGGTGTGTCCAGGAGTCCGTGTTTGCCCAACTATCTATTTTGTATTGCTTATAGGAGTTATGAGATTGATTACTGTTCGTTATCTTCACATTTATAGGAGTTATGAGATTGATCACTGTTCGTTATCTTCACCTTTATAGGAGTTATGAGATTGATCACTATTCGTTATCTTCACCTTTATAGGAGTTATGAGATTGATCACTGTTCGTTATCTTCACCTTGATATGAGTTATGAGATTGATCACTGTTCGTTATCTTCACCTTTATAGGAGTTATGAGATTGATCACTATTCGTTATCTTCACCTTCACGTACAGTGATCAATCTCATAACTCCTATAAGCAATACAAAATAGAGAGCTGGTAAACACGGACCCCTGGATACACCAGAAGTGGAGTCAGGTGCCTAGGAGGAGTAAGCATCCCCTGTTGACCGGTCACACCCACCGTGAGCCCTATATCTTGATCAGGTAAACGTCATCCGTAGTCAAAATCAGTGCGCCACAAACGGTCTAACGATCGGTATGAAACACTTTAAACAGTATTTGACCCAATGATAGGTTGTTGGAACCCCTGTACCATAAACTTGTTTGTCAGTAGCCTGCTTCGATTCAAGAACTGACCATAAGCAGAACAAGCTGTTGCGTATCAAATCCGTTGAGATATATAAACACCAATATGCAGGTGATAATGGAATATTGCTACATAAATATGAGAAGTTGACGATGGAGAAGCTGAAATCATCTCGTTTGTCCTAAAGTTAAGTTGTCATTTTCCTGTCAATATACACTTTCAATAAATATTGAAAAAGAGGGCTCACGATGAGTGTTATCGGTTGACAAGTATATATTGGTAAACTGCTCTCGAGTTCCAAGAGATTTTGAGCCGAGGTAATCGAGGGACCAAATCGAGTGACGAGAGGAAAATTTAACAATGTGAAACATATACTAAGAATCGTTTGTAAAGTTCCCCTAGGCACTTGATCCCACTTCTGGTTTTTCCATGGATACGTGATGTACAATTCTTGTTTTAAGGCTATATTGAAATCTGAGATTGCAAGCAATTTGTTGACTATTTTATGACGCAGGTCTTTCAAAGCTGATATCTTATAATATAATATACTTTTCTGCCATAAGTTTTTTGACTTTATACCAATTTTTTAAAACCAATTTTACCCCCCACCCACCACTCGTTCATGAAATACTTCACAGACTCGAATTTGATTTTTTAACAATGTTGTTGGTGTTGTTTTTCAATGTCTCTTGTTTGTCTTTAAATGGCATGGTAATTGGCCAGTAATATATTCAAGTTTGTCCTCCTTACATTCCCCTATGAAAAAGATGTTCATTGTTGTATCCCTATGAATATCCCAAACTTTCTTTGGACGGTTTGGATATAGTTAGATGCTTCCTTACACGTTTTTGGCGAAGCAAAAATGTTGTTCTTCAATTTGGTTAATATTGCTGAAATATCGGTAGTGAATAAACTCCCTAATTTGATAACAGTAACTGTAACTATGGCGACTAAACCTTTGCAGAATAAAATGAAGAATGAAACTGTTTCTCCTGACTGTTAAACAGTCTAAAGGCAAAGTTCGTACACTGACATCAATTTTGTCTGCAACGAGTGTGGCATATCTTCTTATTTTCATCATTCTCTGGTTTGGTTTCCTTGTTACAAAAACTGAAATTTTTAACAAGTTCGTGGAAAAAGAAATCGTCGAAAATTGTGCATTTTGAGAAATTAGTCTGGCACAAATTGCAGAAATGATTAATCATATTAACAATTATATGGAGATCAAAGTTGAAAAGTTGACACTAAATGTTATCAACAAATACTGACTAAATTCCACTACGTTGCTGTTCTGATCTGCTCCTGAATGACACTATAATATGAATATTGCGGTTCTAATGGCTTCTATCTGTGTGATATATCATAGGTAAATGCATTTATCTCTTTTTACACATTGCAGCTGTGAGAACGACTACACATATACATGTAGATGTGAAATTTGGGAATTTTCAATTGACAAAGAAAAGTGATACATTATGAATACTAGGGATGTCTTTTTTACACACAACTTTGGAAGGTGTTTTAACCAAATTATCCATACCGTTTTTCTAGTCGGTGAACGGATGACCCTCAATATAGTTCATCCCAATGATTAATTGTGTACATGAGACAATGCACCACATGTTTTGGAAACATGATTACTTATTATGTTTACTTCTAATAGGCACCTGATCCCACCTCTGGTATGTCCAGGGGTTCTTTTTTGCCCAACTCTTTATTTTTTATTCCTTATAGGCGTTATGAGATTGATCACTGTTCACCTTTTATGATCAACAAAGATAAAGATTGGAAAAGTGGAATCATACAAATGTCCTATAAATACAACTTAATATTTAATCATCCACATTGCAGATGTACACATAAAGCTTTCATGGAACTAGCAGTGGTTCTTACCTTGTTGGCATTAGGCAATTTTGTCGGATTTTAGTCATTTATTTACTTACTGTTGACAAAGATATTTTCATTCAAATATATGTATTTTCGGTATGCTGGATAGACCGTATTAAAAAAAACTCTTGTGCAAGATATTATTATTGACATTCTATGTAATGATACTTAGATATAATATTATGTTACCCGGATGTACAATATGTACATAATGGCATGCAGATCTATATTGTATGTATATTGTGTTGACGTCCCTCTCGATAATTTTTCACCCATATTAAGCTTGACATCACAATTGCCGGTGAAGGGCTGCAAAATTTAGGCCTATGCTCAGCGCTTACGGCCTTTACACAGGGGGGCATCTTTATCGTGTCACACCTGATGTGACGCGGGACCTCGGTTTTTGCGGTCTCATCCGAAGGACCGCCCCATTAAACGACGTGTGTGACCGGTCGACAGGGGATGCTTGCTCCTCTTAGGCACCTGATCCCACCTCTGGTGTGTCCAGGGGTCCTTGTTTGCCCAACTATCTATTTTGTATTGTTTACGTCCCTCTCGATAATTTTTCACTCATATTAAGTTTTACATCACAATTGCCGGTGAAGGGCTGCAAAATTTAGGCCTATGCTCGGCGCTTACGGCCTTTACACAGGGAGGCATCTTTATTGTGTCACACCTGATGTGACGCGGGACCTCGGTTTTTGCGGTCTCATCCGAAGGACCGCCCCATTAAACGGCGTGTGTGACCGGTCGACAGGGGATGCTTACTCCTCTTAGGCACCTGATCCCACCTCTGGTGTGTCCAGGGGTCCATGTTTGCCCAACTATCTATTTTGTATTGTTTATAGGAGTTATGAGATTGATCACTGTTCGCTATCTTCACCTTGCATAGTAATATAAAATATTTATTCCTGAACATGTTGTATATGCAGTATTCTATATTTTTCAACCTCCTCTCCTGTATTATACATATATGTATTTCTACTTCTTTCTCTTTTCTATCTCTATCCCCATTTCTCTATCAACAAACTTCAACATGGTTCCAGGGGGTATCACTTTACTCTCAATAAGTTTATTTATTGATTTGTTTTCCTTTTGTTTATCTGAATGGTTTTATTTCAGTACATTGCCGAGGTTTAGGTGATATTGCGAAACGCATGGACGTATTTAACTACCTAAGAGCTTTAGAGTGTAATATTTATTGTTTGCAAGATACACACTTTTCCTATGATACTGAAGACGAGACAAGGACTTGTGGGGATACCAGTGCTATTTCAACTCATATTCTACAAACTCCAGGGGAATTGCAGTTCTTATCAATAATAATTTTGACTTTAAACCTCTGATAGAAAAGGGTGACATTGATGGAAACTATTTTATACTTAAAGCATGTATAGAAGGTCATGACGTAATAATTTGTACAATTTATGGTCCTAATAATGATACACCACTCTTTTTTGAAAATATACAAAATCACATTGATGATATGCGATGCAGTAATATTATTTGGTGTGGTGATTTTAATCTGGTTCTAAACCCAGACTCGGATTATTATAACTACAAATATATTAATAATCCAAAGGCAAGAGATAAAGTTTTAGAAATTATGGAAAGTAATTTTTACATAGACCCATTTATACAGCTACATGAAAACATTCGTAGATACTCGTGGAGAAGAAAAATTCCATTGAAACAAAGTAGGTTAAATTTCTTTTTAATATCCGAGATTCTTTTGTCTGGACTAGAAATGTGTACTATAGAACCTAGTTATAGGTCTGATCACTCAATGATATCTTTGAAGATAGCTTTTAATGACTTTAAGAAAGAAATCAAATAAATCCCCCAGGATCTGATGGTTTTTCTGCCGATTTCTTCAAAATGTTTGGAAGTATATTGGTCTTTTTGTACTTAGATCTATTAATTATGGGTACAAGAATAACAGTCTTTTTATTACACAAAGATATGGTATTATTACACTGTTACCGAAAGGTGACAATCCGATACAATATTTGAAGAATTGGAGACCAATTACTTTGTGTATAAAATTGCATCTGGTTGTATTGCGAATCAGGGATACGAAAAATAAGAGAAAAGAAAATTAGGAAATGACAAAAATTGCGCATGAAAAAAATATTCTTTGAGATACATGGAACTACAATTGACTAAGTCCAAGTTCATTTTGATTGGACAATTACCGGTGTGATACCGTCTACCTCCTCAATGATTTAGTCTGTGTTAATTAAAAGTTTTGATTTCATGCTTTGTGTGCTTGAATTGTCAAACACTTTGCAGATTTGAATTTTATAAAGATATTTAAATCCGAAATGTACTGGACTTCTTTCCGGAATATTTTTTCTTTTACAAATAGAGTATAATAGACTCGGTAGAACCGTAAAATGCCAATTTGAATTTCTCTCATATTACTGCATTGGGAGGCGTTTGTATGGTTCTATAGATGAGTTATGATAAGAGATAATCAAACAGCAAACTAGTTTAAGTTACAATCCTGTTAAAAACCTATTGGGACGCAAATGGAAAATTTATCGAAACAGTTTAAATGCAACCTTAATAGTTGTTGTAGTGTGTATCGTGCTTTACTTGTAATATTACAAATGGAGAATATACATTTTCATTCTTCCCGCTGTGTGCATGTATTTAGTACACAACTACAATACAAGAACTGCCACCCTCAGTCTTTATGACTATGAAACTGATAAACAGCATTCTCATCTTTACTTTCAGCCGTGGGAAATTATATCGGGGGCATTTATGGTCAAGATCACGAAATGCTACATCAGTATGTATAGGATTAGCATCACATAAATCTTATACTGCAGCGATTCCTCGCAAGTGTGGGAGTAGACGGTCTTGTAATGACATCTGTCGGTTTGTATCGAACATGGACGAGGTTTCGGACGCCGCTAATCCGTAAGTCATGCTGACATTATTTTATCGCATGTAAAAAAAAATATTGATCATACATCCAAAGACATTGAATATACATCACGAGAGTATCGAATATAACAACGTTTTACACGCCATGCATACCCACACGTCACCAACTATACATGGAGTGCCAAACAAAAAATAGGCAACTGATTAAACTCAAAATAGCCAGGGTTCTTGATCGTGGGCGAAGCGATTTCCTATTTCAAAGCTTTACCGCCTTCGTGTTTTAAAGTCGGATGCTTGGTGAAAGAGCAGTTGCGTCTTATTGGTTGTAATATAGCGTGGAGAATAAAACTTAGAAAGTCTTAAATAAAATATTAACTAAGCTATTATCATACTAGTCTGCATCAAGCTAAATTATTTATAGATTGTATTGTTTTATATACAAGTTTTCCAACAAAACAATATGAGACAGGTCTTCCTTTTATATGTACTAATTCATTTATCTTTCTAACAGTCAACCGCGATGCATTAACGCATTGCATGTATACGCCAATAGAGGTACTAAGAACACACCCAACATCAAATGGATAAACACCTGGAGATACGGGTCTCGCGGCTGTAAAGCAAAACATTGTGGGCCAAATTTCTGTTGTTGTTCCCAAAAAAATATTTCGTCAGATGTGTCAATAAAAATCGGAAACAATGAGATTGTTGTGTTATATCTAATAGAAAGTTGTGCAAAACTTGATAGGTAGCTAACAATTTAGTAACTGTCTAGTTTAAACGAGAAATGTGGTATGCTAGCCTCGGATTGTAGATTCTGTAACATCCCTCTCGAGAATTTGTCACTCATAAGGAAATCGACGTTAACATTGCCGGCGAAGGGCTGCGAAATTTAGACCTATGCTCGGCAATTTGGAAAAAATACCTGTGTCGTCAGCATAGAAAAATAAACGGTTATAGATAAAGTCAATCCGGTACATGTACTTGAGACATCCGAATTAATTGTAAGACCATGAACATTGTTACTAGCAAGAACCTCTTCTAAATTAATGTACAATGGATATAAAATTGGTGATACATTTTCACCTTGACGTACACTGGTGCAACAATTAAAGTACTAAAAAGCGCTAAATTGACATCATAAATTATGTCTGTAATTTATTCAGAATGTACAACAGAAGAAGAAGTTCATGCATTATTCTTTACTTTCACACAACTAAAAATACATTTCCTGTGAATAAATATCATATGGATGGGAAACAATGTCCTGAAACTCTTAACTAGATGTATGTTGAAATCTAAACTGTATATGACGTTGGTAAACACAGGCGTCATTACAATAATTTTGGTCGCGCCCGGGAACCAAAATCCTACCTCTGGGATCATGTAATTTACAATTTTAGTAAAGGCTACCTCCTCCTTCTAACATATCTATTTAGTCTGAATTTAGTATTAATGTCATTAAAGAAGATATTAATAAAATCTTTTACACATAAGCACTATGTACTGAGTTTGGTCCCACCCTGAAGTCAGAACCTCTATTCCGAAGATCATAAAATTTACACTTTGGTGAAGAACTTCCTGCTTACACGACTGTGCAATTACTTTTTCTTACAGATGCGAGATTGTAGAGAAAAAGAATTTTTTAAAAATGGGAAGTTGTGGCAGTTTTTAAATTTTTTGAAAAGAATTGTAACGGAAGTAAAGAGTGTTCAATTGTTAGCGCATGACGGACGCTGACCAAATGCAATAGAAATTATGCAATCTTCTACAAGAGTCATAAACACATGAATGATAATACATATATATATAACTTCAAAACTGACATAACAAAATACCTATTATGAAAATAATAGCATTTATTGCGAAACTGTTTTCTATTCGGTACAACCTGCATGTACCCTTGATTATTAAACCCCCATCAGGTACCCCTATACACCAGTAAATCTCTCTGTGTCTGAACCAATGAGAACTCGTCTATGTATCACGTGTTTTTCCTTTGTAAGAAATTACATTGTTTGGAATTGTACAACTCCATACTAACCCGAGAAATGTATTGGCCTACCATCTCCCCAGTCTTGAATTCCACCTATTTGGCCTTATTGTTCGCCATCTTTTTGCTTTTTTACGCTATGGAACAAGATTTCCAAGTTGATGCTTAGTAGTAGTAATTGTTATTTCTAGTCAGTAGTATTGTTATTTGTAATATTCATATTGGGGGGAATCAAGACAGATGTGTTGAAATCCTGTGTAATTAGATGTTTTAAATCTGCTGATTTTCCACTAGGTTTGTTATTTTGGGTAAATTATTTATGGGGGAACTCAGGACAGATGTGTCGATATTAGTGCAATGATATGACAATATCTTATTATTTGCTGATCCCAAATTCCCTTTTTTGTTTGTGAAGCTTTATTTTTGTCATTTGTTTCCTTTGATAAATGACATATTTCACTCTCGCACAGTGTTGCTGTGTTTTGGTCTATCTTAAGCAAAAGCAAGCTTCGGTGAACTGTTTTCTGTAAGGGTAACATTATGAGACCAAATAAAAGACTAAATATATCTACATGGATTTACTATCATACACTGTATATGAGATATGTGAATTCAAAGTTTGTTCACAAATACATTGTACTCATCAACATGTGTGTATCACAATTTCTCCCATTTTCTTAAAACAAAGCTGCAATATTTTCTCGTATAATGATTTCAGTCACATCAAACAAGGATATCTTGAACAAGTTTTGATTGCCACATTTTCAATACATCTTCTCACAAATACTTATCAAGTTTAAATATTTTTCTCAAAATATGTCTCAAGTTTCTAATCTGAATCTCATATTTACTGCAACACGTAGGTTCTGATATTTAAAGAAATCTTTGAAACAATTCAAAACTTTCCTAAAAATAATGTGCTTAACATTCATATTCTCAGTAAATCCTAAACTTGCCTATATTGTTATTTTAACAGGTTCCCATATTTCATCAATACACATAATTTGTCAAAAAGATGCCAAATATTTAATAAACATTTCTGTCAAACAATATATGCCATATTTGTCTTCAATTTTTCAATATTTTGGATTTCTTTTTTCTACTGCATATGATTATTTCTCCAACATGTCATCGGTTGATTAATTCAGTATGACAAAATCTGGAAGATCACAAGGGTACTGTAACGTAACAAATAATTTAGGTCTATTTCAATTTTTGGAACAAAATATCTCGATCTTTTAAGATAATCGTTAGCTAGGCATTTTCAATAACTCTTTAAAAACAAAATATTGTAAGTTATGTCAGAACCCCAGATGATATGAAGATCTAAGAATTTTCAATTTCCTGTCTGATCAAAGTCTAGTTTTTTGTTTGTTTGTTTTTTTTTTATGTTTTTCGCCACATTCAAATATCTTTCAGTTATACATGTATGGTGGCGCCCAGTTTTTATTGGTGGAAGAGAGAACCCAGATACAATGTAGTCGGGAAGAGACCACCGACCTTCCGAAAGTAAACTGGGAAACTTTCTCACTTACCGCCGCGAGCGGGATTCGAAGAGGTCGTGTGATTTTGAGCGCGATGCTCTAATCACGAGGCTACGGATGCCCCTAGATGCCGTACAGTATTATTATATCTAATAATAAGAATTTCACCTCTAGCTCATGTACCTGCACGTAATATATCAATACTAGGAATATTCTATCATACTAAATTAAAACTAGGAATATTATATCATTCCGCGTATGATCAGTTTTTAAATCGAGGCAAGCCACTAACAAACAAGTTGATGTTGCAGCTGTTTCAAAAGTCTCGTTTAAAGTCAACATTTCGGGATTCTTTTGTCGTTATAATGATGTAGTTTGCCCATATAACCTATCATAGGGTTAAATGCTGTTTGACGTGTTTCATACTCACTGTTGGCCGTTCTAGGCTTACTCATTTTGACTACAGATTTCTCCGTTTACCTTATCAAAACACAGGGCTCACGGCGGGTGTGATCGGTCAACAGGGGGTACTTCCTCCTCCTAGGCACCTGATCCCACCTCTATAATATCCATGGGTTTGTGTTTGCCCAACTCTTTATTTTTTATTCCTTGTAAGAGCTATGAGATTGATGACTGTTATCTTCGCCTTGCATCATACTAACATAAGACAAATAGAACATAGGGGGTGTAGGATGTATAGAGAAATGAATCGCTTAACCTTGTAATTTTCCCGTTATATTTTTCACACACATTTTTTTAAATAAAAATATTCAGCCATGCATGTAAACAATATACCTCCAGGTTATCTAATGGAACTCATTATTCCATACAACCCGACAAGAGCCCTGCGTTCAGAAACCGCAAATCTATTAACTGTACCATCAGTCAGAACTAAGACCTACGGTGAACGCAGATTCGACAAGGCTGCATCCACACTCTGGAACAATCTGCCTAGCCAGATCAGAAACGCCAAAAATCTTGAATGTTTTAAACGTCTGTTAAAAACTCATCTTTTCTGTCAATCCTATAACCTTTAAATAGCTATGTACTGTTAAATTTAATGAACTTTGGGCACATTTGTGTTTTAGATTCCTTTGAGTAGTTTTACTTGTTTGTTTTTCATATATTTAGGACGTTGTATGCTTGCATCATATTTTATATTTTACATTGTCTTGATTTGTACTTTTTATCCATTATGACATAATGTTGCATTCATGCTTATATGTGTAAGGATTATTCGTTGTGTATTCTATGGTTTTTTCTTTTAATTATCAATTGTAAATTTTAGTATGTTGTACAGCGCTTTAGAGTATTTTTAGATAAGGCGATATATAAGTGTATTTTTATTATTATTTTTATTATTTCCTGGATTACCATCCTCTTGTTTACAAATTTACTAGCGCCTCGTTAAATAAACCCACCCTGGGGGGGGTTTGGCGCTAAAAATGTGTGTTTTATTGTGTCATGATTCCGATATAACAAATTTAGAAACTTTTATTCTTTTGACATTAAACAGCATAGATGATAACATAACAAGCTTGTTTTGCATAAATATTAGTAATCGTTTATCATGGATGAAAGGTGCAGATAACGAACAGTGATCAATCTCAGAACTCCTATAAGCAATACAAAATAGAGAGTTGGATAAACACGGACCCCTGGATATACCAGAGGTTGGACCAGGTGCCTAGGAGGAGTAATCATCCCCTGTCGACTGATTACAAGTTAGTAAATGTTATAATGGTAATTACTAAATTGTATTCCATGATAAACGAACAATATTTCCGCACAACTAATTAAATAGCCCTTGCGGAAATGGATGTACAATAGTGTTTAAGTAGCCCATACGGAAAAAATAAACTTGACTGGTCCCGTAACAGAGACATTGCAGAATAGGCGAACCCAGTCTAATATTTTCTGGTAGACAAATCAGTCGATTGGTGGCGGTTATCCGGAAACACGTAAAACGAAAGTACAAATACAGGGACGAAAAGCGCTTTAAAAAGGCAGATAAAATAAGATCGGTAAAGTTGGCTACTAGTAACCAGCTACTAGTAACTGGCTACTTAAAAAGAGAAAAGTTGGCTACTAGTAGCCAGCTACTTGAACCAGGAAAAGTTAGCTACTAGTAGCCATTTACTAGTAGCCAGCAACTAAAAGTAAGAAAAGTTAGCTACTCGTAGCCAGCTACTACAAAATATAAAAGTTATAATTACTGATAACTCGCTACCAGATAAAGGTTAATGAGTTTGAAAATTATTATCTATCAGATTTATTACTAAAGAGGACGAGGAGTCGTATGATATTTCATGCTCAATTATCCCCAGTTACATAACGTTGCAATGCAAAATACGAATAAACTTTTTCAACTGAGTGTTTACTTTAAAAGTGATACGGATTGAATTCAGACCTTCAATCATTTGATATACCATCCATTTTGAGATATCTGCTACTTTTACAATTTGATTAGTGTTACCCTGAATTTTCAACATAAGTGTGAATACCGTAAGAAACTTTATGTTTGACTTTATGTTTGTATTAGATATCTGACGAATTTACGACTATACATATGGCAAGAAGTGATAGATGGTGTTTTGGTACGCCACGAATATTCAGATATCGCTCTTTAGGAAATCAGTTACTTATACATTTTGATTATCGGTACAATGAAATTTCAAGATCTGTGTGAATACCACAAGGAACTCCGTGTTTATATCATATATTTAACAAACTTACAACGATACGTATGGCGAGTAATGATATTGGGTATCGTGATATGTCATCAATTTTCAGATATCACGCTTAAGGAAGTCAGCTACATATACCTTTTGATGGCAGGTAAACTGAAATTTCAAGTTTTTCGCAAATATCTTAAGGAACTCTGAGTTTGTATTAGATATCTGACTAATTTACAATTATCAAAGTGAAGAAGAGTGATATTAGGTAATTTGACATGCCATAAATTTCCAGATATCATGCTTAAGGAAGTCAGCTACTTATACCTTTTGCTTCCTGGTATCCTGAAATTTCAAGTTTTTTAAAATATCTTAAAGAACTCTGTATTTGTATTAGATATCTGACGAATTTACAGCTACTCACGGGAAGAGGTGTGATATTAGGTATCTTGATATGGCATCAATTTTCGGATATCATAATTAACGAAGACAGCTACTTATACCTTTTGATTCCAGATAACCTGAAATTTCAAGTTTTTCATAAATATCTTAAAGAACTCCTTGTTTGCATTAGATATCTGACTAATTTACAACTATCCATGTGAAGTGGAGTGGTATTAGGTATCTTGATATGCCATCAATTTTCAGATATCACCCTTAAGGAAGTCAGCTACTTATACCTTTTGATTGCAAGTAACATGAAATTTCAAGTTTTCTACCAATATTTTAAGGAACTCCTTGTTTGTATTAGATATCTGACTAATTTACAATTATCAAAGTGAAGAAGAGTGATATTAGGTATCTTGACATGCCATAAATTTCCAAATATCACCCTTAAGGAAGTCAGCTACTTATACCTTTTGATTCCTGGTAACCTGAAATTTCAAGTTTTTGATAAATATCTTAAAGAACTCTCTATTTGTATTAGATATCTGACTAGTCAACAACTATCCATGTAAAGTGGAGTGGTACTAGGTATCGTGATATGCCATCAATTTTTAGATATCATGCTTAAGGAAGTCAGCTACTTATACCTTTTGATTCCTGGTAACCTGAAATTTCAAGTTTTTCATAAATATCTTAAAAAACGCTGTATTTGTATTAGATATCTTATTAATTTACAACTATCTACGTGAAGAAATATGATATTAGGTATCTTGATATGCCAACAGTTTTCGGATATCACCCTTAAGGAAGTCAGCTACTTATACCTTTTGATTCCTTGTAACCTGAAATTTCAAGTTTTTCATAAATATCTTAAAGAACTTTGAGTTTGTATTAGATATCTGACTAATTTACAACTATCCATGTGACGTGGAATGGTATTAGGTATCTTGATATGCCATCAATTTTCATATATCACCCTTAAGGAAGTCAGCTACTTATACCTTTTGATTCCAGGTAACCTGAAATTTCTAATTTTTCATAAATATCTTAAAGAACTCCTTGTTTGTATTAGATATCTGACTAATTTACAACTATCCATGTGAAGTGCAATGGTATTAGGTGTCTTGATATGCCATCAATTTTCAGATATCACCCTTAAGGAAGTCAGCTACTTATACCATTTGATTCTAGGTAACCTAAAATTTCAAAGTTTTTCATAAATATCTTAAAGAACTTTGAGTTTGTATTAAATATCTGACTATTTACAACTATCCATGTGAAGTGGAGTGGTATTAGGTATCTTGATATGCCATCGATTTTCGGATATCACCCTTAAGGAAGTCAGCTACTTATACCTTTTGATTGCAGGTAACCTGAAATTTCAAGTTTTTCATAAATAACTTAATGAACTCCTTGTTTGTATTAGATATCTGACTAGTTTACAACTATCCATGTGAAGTAAAGTGGTATTAGGTATCTTGATATGCCATCGATTTTCAGATATCACCCTTAAGGAAGTCAGGTACTTAAGCATTTTGATTCCAGGTAACCTGAAATTTCAAGTTTTTCATAAATATCTTAAAGAACTCCTTGTTTGTATTAGATATCTGACTAATTTACAACTATCCATGTGAAGTGGAGTGATATTAGGTATCTTGATATGCCATCGATTTTCGGATATCACCCTTAAGGAAGTCAGCTACTTATACCTTTTGATTGCAGGTAACCTGAAATTTCAAGTTTTTCATAAATAACTTATGCATGAACAACAATCTATCTATAATTTTTCTGTCCAATACAGGGAACCCTTGGCACCCAAAATCAGGCCTATGAAGTGGGAACTCAGGGGTAACGGGTTTTTTTTAATTATAATTCAATTTCACGCACGCGCACACACATGGGTAACCGATGATGCTTACTCCTCTTAGGCACCTGATCCCACCTCTGGTATATCCATGATCCGTGTTTGCCCAACTCTTTATTTTGTATTTCTTGTGGGATTTATAAGATTGGCTAAATATAAAACATGAAAAGAAAGAAGTTGATTCCTTGTCGGAATGGATTAAATGTATCAGAGGAATATGAAAATCCTGCATTAGACACATAAAAACAAAAGTTTCGTACCATATCGCATCTACCCTTCTGTGTTCCGTAAACCAGAAGTGATAAAAACTTCGATAGTTTATGTAAGGGTTAATGTACGAGTATCGCTCCATTCCTTAAAAGTAATGGACCGAGGCCCCGAAGGGGCCGAGGTCCATTGCTTTTAAGGAATAGAGTGATACGAGTACATTGACCCACTTAAAATCCACTGTAAACATTAATAAAAACTAAATTTTAATTTAATTTTAATCATGTCTTACGTTTTTCATTCATTTGTTGCATGCATTTATATCTACTTGTATAAAGGTTGACCTACTTTCCGAACTCTCCATTCCTGAAAAATAATGGAGTGTTCGAACAAAAGAATGACGTCATAGGTGGATTTTAAATGAGGAATATGTTTTGGTTCCACCTGACAAACCATGTAGCTACATTGTCTTCCTAGTAAGGCCCATTATTACAACTGTATATTAAACGAACTTGGCATTAATTCCACTTTTGTTAATCGTACCTATACTTCAACTGTCCATTCAAAAGACGAAATTATTCAAAACCGTGCTCAGTTTTAGAGACATTTAATATCCCACTCAATGGTTCGGATGAATATAAGTTGCCGTGCCTACACTGGATTCCTAAACTTCATTAAAACCCTTTCAAAGATACATTGCTGGATCCAGTAAGTATTTTACCAAGCGTCTATCTTTGCTCCTCACGAAACCGTTAACAGCTGTGAAGGAGAAACTTCAAACGTACTGAGCGACTACATATGTCAGAAGTGGTGTAAATGCTGAGAAAGTTTAAAGAACTTACAAAAAAACTTCAAATCGCAAAGCTTTTCTCAAATCGACATGAAAACCTCGGACTTTTCAACACTTTACACGACCATTCCTCACGATAAATTAAAGATTCTACTTTTTGACATCATAGACAGTTGCTTCGTCAACACAAATGGAAAACGGGGATATTCATATCTAATGATCAGTCATCCAAAACTTTACTTTGTTAAACACCACTCTGATTACACACACAATTACTCTGAAATTGAAATTAGAAATACGCTGGAGTTTCTTATTGACAATGTCTTCGCAGTCTTTGGTGGTCATTTCTTTTAACAGTCTTTTGGAAGTACCATAAACATGAATTGTGCTCCTTTCTTAGCTGACATGTTTTTATATTCTTATGAAGCAGAAATTATTCAAAAACTATGTGAGAAGAAAAATATCTTGCTATGGCCTTCAATTCGACATTTAGATATATCGACGACGTTTTATCTATTAACAATAATAATTTTCACTCATATGTCGATTCAATATATCCCTGTTAAATCGAAATAAAAGACAACACAGAGTCGTCCACTTCTGCGTTATACTTAGATATTTCATTGAAATTACATATTAACAGAAACTAGCAACTTCACTTTCTGATAAACGGAATTATTTCAGTTTTTCCATCATCAACTTCCCATATTTATGTAGAAATACTCGATAACGAACAGTGATCGATCTAGTAACTCCTGAAAGCAATACAAAATAGAGAGTTGTGGAAACACTGACCCCTGGATATATCAAAGGTGGGATCAAGTTCCTAGGCGGAGTACACAGCCCTGTCGACCGGTCACACCGGCCGTGAGCCGTATATCTTGATCAGGTAAACGGAGTTATTTGTAGTCCAAATCAGTGTGCCAAGGACGGCCTAACAATCAATATAAAACATGTCAAACAGCATTTCACCCAATGATATGTTGCATTGGCAAAGTAGATTGTTATATATACGATACCCTGACTTTAAACGCAACAGTTGAAACAGTAGTCTGCCTTGATTTGAAAACTGACCACACGCAGAACAATCTCTTGCGTATCGAATTAGTTGAAAGATGTAAACACCACATGCAGGTGATAATAGAATATTGTTACATAAATATGGGAAGTTGACGATGGAGAATCTGAAATCATCCGCTTTGTCAAAAAGTTGAGTTGTTAGTTTGCCGTTGATATCTACTTTCAATAAAATATCTAAGTATGAAGCAGAAATGGACGACTCTTTGGTGTCATTTAGTTTGAATTCACTGAAGATATATGGAATCAAAATATGGTGTTTATATCTTTCAGCTATTTTCATACACAAGAGCTTGTTTTGCGTATAATCGTTTTTTAATCAAGGCAGGCTACTAACAAACATGTTGGTGTTACAGGGGTTTCAACCATTCTCGTTTAAAGACAGCATTTTGCAAATATATGGTTCTATGATGATCTAGTTTGCCATTACATCCTATCATTGGGTCAAATGCTGTCTGACTATTTTCATGCCGATACCTTATCACACTTGCATGATATGACCTAAACCTGTAAATTGTGTCTATAAGTTAAAGGATACAAATTGTTTCGAAGGACCAAAATAAGATATATCTACCTCGAGTTTGTTAATTAACTAGGACTATACAATGACTGGACTATAGGAGGCAACGCAACTTGCATTGTGAAACAGAAATTTAGAAAGGTGAAGATAACGAACAGTGATCAATCTCATAACTCCTATAAGCAATACAAAATAGATAGTTGGGCAAACATGGGTCCCTGGACACACCAGAGGTGGGATCAGGTGCCTAGGAAGAGCAAGCATCCCCTATCTACCGGTCACACCCGACGCGAGCTCTATATCCTGATCAAGTAAACGGAGTTATCCGTAGTCAAATTCAGTGTGCCAAGAACGGCCTAACAATCGGTATGAAACACGTCAGAGAGCATTTGACCCAATGATAGGCTATATTAGCAAACTAGATCTTTATAACGACCATAGAATTTGCGAAATGCTGACTTTAAACAAAAAACAGGTAAAGGGAATTCAAGTTTGTTCAAATCACAGATGAAGGGGAGATGAAGACGAACTAGATCGTTATAACGACCATAGAATTTGCAAAATGCTGACTTCAATCGAGACTGTTGAAACCCCTGTACCATCAACTTGTTTGTCAGTAGCTTGCCTCAATTGATGAACTTTGCGATTATATATAAAGATTCCCACAGCGTGAATAGGAATTACCAAAGGTCAAATATCAATATATCTCTTAATAATGACAATAACTACTCCCATTATTAAATGACCTTAACTACTCCCATCATTAACACTTGTATTTAAACGCTCGTGCTTCTCCGGACAAACATTGTGTCTGTAGTAAGCATCTTGAAAACAAGGAATGGAAACATTTTTCGCCGGTCTGTTGGTTGTCATTTTTGGTGAGTGGTACACTTTAATATTTTGAATAAACGTTATAACACATCTTTTTTCTCTCTTTCGACTATCAAATTTTACATTGTAAGAAAATGTTTTTATGACTATGAAACTGATTAACAGCATTCTGATCTTTACTTTCAGGCGTGGGAAATCATATTGTGGGCATCTATGGTCAAGATCACGAAATTGCTACATCAGTATGTGTGGGATTAGCTCCTGATAAAACTTATACTGCAGCGATTCCTCGCAGGTGTTGGAGTGGAGAGTCTTGTAATGACATCTGTCGGTCTGTATCCAACATGGACGAGGTTTCGGACGCCTTTACTCCGTAAGTTATACTGACCTTATTCTATTACTCATAAAAAGCCGATTAGTGTTGTTTATTCAACATCCCAGTCAGACTAGTTCATACGTCAAGAACTGTGGAAATGCCACAAGAAACATAAGCAACTGATTCAAATCAAAATAGTCGGGGGTCTTCATTGTGGACGAAGCACTTTCCTATCTCAAAGGTTCGCCGCCTTTGTTTTCTATGGTCGGATACTTAGTGAAAGAGCAGTTGCTACTTATTGGTTTAACTAGTAAAAATTTAATATAGCATGGACAATAAGAGATAGAAGTCTGAAATAATGTAATAACTAAGTTATCATCATACTGAATTAACAAAAATTATTACTTTTATAAGTTAGACTGTTTTATATAACAAGTTTTACAACAAAATAACATATTCCAGGTATTCCTTTTATTTGTATATCCATTTATCTTTCTAACAGTCAACCGCGATGTATTAACGCATTGCATATATACCCCAATAATCGAGGTCCTAAGCACACACCAAACACCAAATGGATAAACACCTGGAGATACGGATCTCGCGGCTGTGAAGCAACTCACTGTGGGCCAAACTTTTGCTGTTGTTCCCAATAAAACAAATTCGTCAGATGTGTCAATAAAAATTGGAGACAATGAGATCTTTGTGTTATATCTAATCGAAAGTTGTCATTAAAAATCGTTGAGGTTAGCTATCAATTTAGTAACTTGCTACTTTAAACGAGAAATGTTTTGCTGCATACTAGCCAGCTACTTGAAACTGGCTACTAGAATATAGTCGAAATCTTCTGCTGATTCGGAAAAATAATCGTGTCATAAGCATAGAAAAATAATCGGTTATAGATCAAATAAAATCGGTACATGTACTTCATACACCCGAATTAATTGTAAGACCATGAACATTGTTACTAGAAAGAACGTCTTCTTAGTTAATATACAATGGCAACAAAATTGGTCATAAAATTTCACCTTGACGTACACCAATGTAACAATTAAAAAAGAAGAAATACGATTTAAGGTACATTGGAACTAACTCCACTATACTGGAAGTTTAATCCTTCCAATTTTTCCCAAGTGCGAGGAGTGTTGGAGTCTCCAGAAGAATTTAAGTGTATCTGCTTTCTGATATTCCTGGGAATTCATTGACTCACTATATATATATATATATATATATATATATATATATATATATAATTCCAATGTTATCTATTACAATTGTTTTGATTGGACAAAAATAAAACTGAACAAGAGTTTATACATCAATAAATCCGAAAACGCGATGTATTCATACACGCCTGAAAACAAATAACATAGTGCGGGGAAACTATCTAAATTTTTGCAATTGTTAATAAAGTGAATGAATTGGAATTATAAGAATCAAACATTCTTTTTGAAGAATTTATCGATGTGTAAACTCTGGATATTTTACTCACAAACTTAACATAAAAGTTCTTGGCACTTTTATTCAGTTTGTGAGTAAAATGTCCGGAGTTTACACATCGATAAATTCTTCAAAAAGAATGTTTAATCCTATAGTATATATATGTGTATATATATATATATATATATATATATATATATATATATATAAAAGCACTGAAAAGGCCACGACACTGTTGGTTATTTAAAACTCAAATTTTCGACGCAACCCGCGTCTTTATCAAAAGACATAAATTACATAAACAAATAACACACAAAAACGACAAGTATCGATAAACTACATTGAAGAGTGATCACTCAGTACAATAGTGTATCACTCTTCTCACCAATGTAGTTTATCGATACTTGTCGTTTTTGTGTGTTATTTGTTTATGTAATTTATGTCTCTTGATAAAGACGCGGGTTGCGTCGAAAATTTGAGTTTTAAATAACCAACAGTGTCGTGGCCTTTTCAGTGCTTTTATAAATTTCTTTACTGGCCTTGTATCTTCTCAGATCCGACACTTTAAGAAAGTAGGGTGTTGTTGGGTTTTTGTGCTTTTATATATATATATATATATATATATATATATATATATATAAAGTGCGATGGGACTCTAAAGTGCGATGCTCACGCCAAAGTGCGATGGTCTGCGCCAAACCCCGATGATGTGACACGCAAAAGTGCGATGGTCTACACTATTGCCCCAAAGTGCAATGGTCTGACACGCCAAAGTGCGATGGTCTGACACGCCGAAATCCAATGGCTTCGAAACGGCACGGTGTTTTGGTACAGACTGAACTAACCATGTGTTGTTTCACCAAAATATCTGTGCAAAATCCATGCACAAAAAATAAGAATAAGAACTTATTTCATTACCATCTAGTTGTGTTATTAAACACAAAATGTTCCAAGACGAAATCGTATAGAATGTTTTGTATTATTATACTTCAGCAATACGCGTAATCTGATTGGTTTAGACAGTCACGTGCTTGGGATGACAAAACTTCATATCTCCCTCTCAGATATCATATCTCCCTGTCATATTTCATTCCTTGGACAGCCTCGTACATTTTCCACAAATTCAACGTCAAAGACAACGAAATGTATTGTGACGTCACAATAAGTCCGAGTCATTCTACTTCCATAGTTCGTAAGGCACAAAATATGCGGGTCTCTGATACACAGTGAAATTGCCTGGTTTGGGTTGATACAAAAACAAGCAAGTAAATCAGCAAACAAGGAGAATGGAAATACAAAAACTGGTTATCATATCACTGTATTTCGCTGTTTGTACCTTCTAATACGTTGACGGCGCGGTGTTACTGTTAGGGTGATCTCTGCTACATACATGTACAATGTATAGATGAGCGGACTCCAGTCTCAAATGCAATTTTGTGGTCTTGCTTTGTTTCGGTATAATAAACAATTTATTGCATGAATGTTCGGGAGATATGAAGATTTATTCACCCAAGAAAAACAATATTCCCCTCGGGCGTTGCCCTCGGAGAATATTATTTTTCTTGGGTGAATAAATCTTCATATCTCCCTCACTATCATGCAATAAATGTATATTATAACATACTCCCAGGAATGTAATGCGTGTACGTCAAAGTAATTAATGATCATGAATTAAAGAATGTTTGGACGAGCAGATAGTTTGACAATAAATGTACTTTGCCGTTCTATCCTTAACAGTGTCAACCTTGCCGTTGCTGTCGTCCATGTTGCATTTCTTCGGCTTTATTTTGAAAGATGTTCAGAATGACGTCACAATAACGTGACGTCACAAACCTTACTGAACTCCGCACCATCGCACTTTGGCGTGACCACCGCACTTTGGAGCGACTATCGCACTTTAGAGTTTCCAAAGTGCGATGGGACTCCAAAGTGAGATGGTCACCCAAAGTGCGATGGTCTGCGCCAAACCCCGATGGTGTGACACGCCAAACTGCGATGATGTGAAACGAATGCCATAGTGCGATGGTGTCGACACGACAAAGTCCGATGTTACATACTAATGCGCCAAAGTGCGATGGAGTGACACACCGAAGTCCGTTGGTTTGTAAACGACAGTGATTTGGTACAGACTGTACCAACGGTATGTTGTTTCACCAAAATCTCAGTGCAAAATCCATGCACAAAAATAAGAATAAGAAATCATTTCAATACCATTTAGTTGTATACTTTCCAACGCGAAATCATATATAATGTTTTGCATTATAGCATATCCCAAGAAATTTATTACGTGTACATCACAAGTCATAAATGATTATGAATTAAAGAATGTTTGGGCGAAGTAGATAATTCGACAACAAATGTACTTTGCCGTTCTCACAATCCTCAACAGTGTAAACCTTGCCGTTGTTGTCGTCATGTCAATCTTAATCACCCGTGCCTCCCTCCAACATATCCCAAAGAATTTCGTGTCAGCACTGCAGCAGAAAGAATCTTCGTTGGGACAAATTGACATTACATTTCGTCGGTTTCATTTCGAAAGACGTTAAGAATGACGTCACAATGACATGGCATCACAAACGTTGCTGAACCCCACAACATCAGACTTTGGCGTGACCATCTCACTTTGGCGTCCGTAACGTTAACAAACCATCGCACTTTAGCACAGTCCATCGCACTTTGGCGTGACCTTCACACTTAGATATATATATATATATATATATATATATATATATATATATATATATATAGTAAAATTGCACAAAATGTTCATGGTCTAGGTAATAAGTAGAAAAAATGTATCCAACGATGACTAAGTACACATAATCCACATTTAATTAATTACACTTAGCGCTTTCGCCGTGTAGTTCGGCTCTTCAAAGTGTAACAAGTGTGTGTGTGTGTGTGTGTGTGTGTGTGTGTGTGTGTGTGTGTGTGTGTGTGTTTAAAATATTAAATAAAATATAACACGTTGTAAAACGTAAGCGCTTTCATTTATGTATATATATAATTACCTGATTGCTAGGTATTTCAAAGATATCAAATTGCAAGATTAATGAAATTATGTTTCATTAGTTTAGAAGATTTACCTTTGATTTTTTTTATTTCCGCTTTCTTAATTACAGGATGCGCAACCCTTCAACATCCTCTTTGATCTTTAGAAAAATAACAAATGATCATAATTACGTCCACATCCATTCTAAAATAGCTTGAATAGGAAATATTAAAGTCATCATGACGGATATGCGATATAAAGAGCTCGCTGTGTTACATGGATTCTTCATCTCTAGACTTAATTACAATCATTATGTTGAATTTCCATAAGTCAAAGTTTCTATACCTCAGACCAGACACTGTACATGTCAACTTAATGTCAACATAGCAATTAAAATCGACAGACCCCTTGTATATCACAACATTAATGACTACTGTTTCTACGCTATAAGTAGCCACCAATTTCAGAAAATACCAAATCAGTGCAATACATCTTGAATAAAAACATCAATTTATTAAATCACAACAAATTCAGAATTTGTGAGAAAATTCATCTACATGTAAATACAACGGGAGTACCGAGTTCTGTTATCGACAGCAATTGCGCGTGAAAATTAATGAATTATATACATAATCATGCACTCCCAACGTAATCACCACAGTAAAATAAAGAACAAGTACGATGATGATGATGATGATGATGATGATGATGATGATGATGATATTCTTTCTTTGAAGATACAAATAGAAATTGATCGCAAGATTCGAGCGACCTCATCAGGAAATAAATGTTGGAGTACAATAGATGAAATTAATGAATATTTTACACGGTGTAGAAATAATGTTCTAATTATGAATAATTTCCAAAATTTCCCTAAGTTCCTTTGCAATATCATAATGTTAGTTTGTAGATGATGTAGCTTTGAAAACTAGCTATGTAGACTTCCTCAAGAGATTGCTCTTATTATAATGTATTTATTTGTGCCCTTGTATATATTGAATTTCAAAGCAATGATGATGAACTCATGCGCACCGAATTCCGAATATAAAACCCTCTATTTTCTACATATTTTGTTAAAAACATGAAAATCCACCATTTTTGTGACGTCAAATATAGTGAACATGAAATGTTATACGTACATTGACAGTTGATAAACAATTATACCTAAAACGAAAAAGATCATTTTGAAACTTTTGAAAAGGTTTTGATTTTCAAGAGTGAAGAATGATAACAAACGACGAAAAACTTCTTTGTCGAAATGTACAAAATCAAGTTTCCAAAAACCCATATAATTTAGTTTGCCAGAAATCGGCCCTGATTTGAGATAATTCACCCCTCTACGTTTTGTGCTGGTAAGGACCCTGATTTGATATAATTCACCCCACTACGTCTAATGCTGGTAAGGACCCTGATTTGAGATAATTCATTCCTCTACGGTAAGGACCCTGATTTGAGATAATTCACCCCTCCACGTCTAATGCTGGTAAGGACCCTCATTTGAGATAATTCATTCCTCTACGGTAAGGACTCTGATTTGAGGTAATTCATCTCTCTGCGTCTTGTGCTGGTAAGGACTGTACCTGCTGAACAGTTGTTGCTCGGGATGCTTCGCCAGTTTGGGGCTTATTTCTTTTAAAGAGACATCGGATTTCCCTCCTGAAATTACTCCCACTCACGCAATACAATAAAAAATTAACTGTATTATTAGAGTACATCAGAAGATTCACTACAGCCCATAATAACACCAGACGGGCAGCATCATGATTAGAAGCGTTTTTTGACCATTTGTTGTAAAACGCTAAATAGATACTGATTGGAGTGGTTGAAATGAGGAATGCAGTGTTTAACACTATAAGGGTAATCGTCATTGAGTTGACCTGCTTGTCCTTCTGTTGAATTCCCTGAGGTGCAACACTTACATTAAGTTTCCGTCGTCTCTTTATGACATTTGTAATGATACAAATGCTCCCAATCAAAATGATAGCAAATGGAACTGCATTGAATTTAGCCAAGTCGATCCAAGGCCATATATCTACATAAAACTGTTTATATTCGTCGTTTTCGTAGTAACATTGCTCTGAAGTCGTTCGGTTGCTCTCTGTCATTGTTACATCGCCTATACCATACATCAGGTGTGCGTTTACCAACATCACTGTTCCAAGCAAAACCCCAAGAATTATCCCTGCCATCTGTTTCTTGCAACGTGACTTGCTAGAATGAGGAAACCAAACCAAAGCAACGCGTTCTAAAGTAACGATGACCAGGATCCATGCTGATGTGTCCAACGAAACATACACCATCCACATGTGAAATTTACAGCTGAACTCACTGAGCAGCCGAACATCTACGTCAAACGTTATTTTTATCCATTGTCGCATCAGGCCGGTGTAAAGGACAATCAGGTCGTTCAGGGAAAGCGCCACAAGGTATACGACTGTTGTGTGGCGGCGAAGGTTTTTACGAAGGAGAATTACAATACAGAAGATGTTACCAATTGTGCCCAAAATCATCATGATCGGTGAGCAGATTTTCCATAGACTGGCACCAGCCTGAAATTCCTGATACGAAGATGGTGATGTAGCATTGCCCTGCATTTCGACTGAAAGAAAAAAATTATCAGTTATCAGACAAATACAAAACCAATTTCCATAAATGTAGTTTTTGTTTAACACTGTAAGGTTTTGTCCTTTCAAAAAAAGCGTTTTCGCAAAACGCGAACCATATATTTGAAATGTAAAGATAACCAATAGTGATCAATCTCATAACTCCTCTATGTGATAAATTCTAAAAGAAACCGTTAATATTTTAGGTTGAAATAAAAGATTAACATACTTTTAAGTCTTGAAACATGCAAATGTTTCCATAAGTCTTATATTGCTAGAGCTATAGTGATATATGGGCCGAATAGATATGAAATATCTTATAGCTTTTGATCTGGACCTTAAAGTTCGAATTTCAACAGAGGATACAATATGGTCAAAAGTATCATACCATCATGCAATGATTGAAATCTGGCAATAAAATACATGTACTTTACATTAATGCAAGGTGAAAATAACGAACAGTGATCAATCTTATAACTCCTATAAGCAATACAAAATAGATAGTCGGGCAAACACGGACCCCTGGACACACCAGAGGTGGGATCAGGTGCCTAGGAGGAGTAAGCATCCCCTGTTGAATCCAATGATCTGATTCAACAATATATCACTTCCTTGTTGGGGTGAATATGTTGTCATGCAACTATGCATAAAAAATTAATCAGACCACATAACATTAATCGTTTTTATCAAAAATACTTTTAAAAAAACTGTTTTTCAAAAACCAAACAGAACATTTTTTAAAGTTTCTTGACAATTGTTTATGAAACAATGTTGAATCTGAAAACACATGTACTTGTGCATGCGCAAATTTACCCCCACCCCATTCCAACCCACACATGTGTACATGTACTGTCATGTGCTACCCTAGTTCTGATTTATAAATAAGTCGTGTCATTTAGTTCCTGTGTAATCGGATCATCGATCGTTCTTTTCCGTTAAGTCAAGAAGAAACTGAAAAGGTCATTCGATGTTTCTATTGGCTCCGGTGAAAACGTATATGCGCAAGCTGAGTTTTCGCCATAACATCCGGCTTAGTCTTGCTTACATATTTTCTGTATGGACCTCAAGGTCCAGGCATGTAATAACTTTCTATTACACGTGTGAACACAATCAATTCAACTAGTAAGTGTTGTGAGTGATGCCTTTTTATTATTGAATTCAGAATCATTTCACAACCAGGAAAATATCAATTCGACCAAAAAAAGAACCAAACATATATAATTCACGAAATGCTAGATCCCTAAAACTCTTGTATCATTATGAAGGATTGACTATCGTAAATGATTTACTGATATACATGTACTTAGTATGGGTGAAAATTCTTAGATTAAATATTCATTACGTTTTGCGTTGGTGCTTATGGGAATAAGTAATTTTATCTAAATAAAGATATAGAGCAGATGAACGTGAACAAAATTTCACGTTATAGAGGTGCATTTATTAACAATTTTAAGAAGAGTAGTTCAAGTGACTGCAGTAGTCACGGTATTTATAAAAATAAAATATCATTTTTTTTATTATCTTTAAACAACTCCCATTCATAGTGCAAATGATCGCCTTATTTCAGTATTCTGAAATTGAGAATTTTGAGATTATTATTGGTTGAATTTGATCCCATTGAAACATTCACGAAAACTTTACGTCGATAAAAATATAGGCAGACGTTAACACTTGATCGCTAATTATGTAATTATTCACTGTATTAATTTAACATTTCAAGCTCATATTAATCGCAAAAGGACCATATCAATGAAAACATATATCAAATCTTTAATCCCGGAACATCTTTCCTGTAGACGGTGAACGAATTCGGATCAGTCGGCGGTACTCAATTTACCGCATTTCTGCAATCGAAATGTATATCTTGTGACTGTCCATTAACTATACATCACATTGGTTTTTTTTTTAGAATGTAGTGATTTTTTGCCCATACGAAATCTTCCCGTGATTTACATGTACATTACTTCTGGCATGTGTTGTGGCACAATATGTTTGAAGTTTCTCCTTCACACCAGTTAATATTTCCGTAAGAGAAAAAGCCAGAGGCTTGGTAGAATATTTACAGGATCCAGCAATGTATCTATGTTTGTAAGGGTTTTTTGTGAAATTTAGGAATGCAGTATAAGTGCAGTAACTCATTCATCCGTTCTATTGACTTGGATATCAAATCTGTTAAAAACTAAAACATGCTTTTGAAGAATTTCATCTTTTTAAAGGGAAATCGGAGTATAAGAAGAATGACAAATTGTGGGATTAAAAATACAGTAGTAATAATGAGCTTTACAAAACAAAAACAACGTTGCTACAAGCTTTCTCATCTGGAACCAAAACATATTCCTCATGTAACATATCTACATGTATTTCTTTTGTTACTTCCGGTTTATTAAACACAGATGGCTAGACGGTACGCACGTTGTTTTGATGTGTCAAACACATGATTTTAATATTCCTCTTATATTTTTTATCCATTCTGACAAATTATCAAGTTCTTTTTCATATTTAGCCCATCGTCTGGCATAATCCTCGACAGAATTCATAAGAGAAATGAAGTTCTGTCGCTAATTGAAAGACTGGTGTTCTGAATCTAAGAACTTTTAAAAACAGTTATTTCAGGTCCTCATTTTCAACTATATCGACATTACAGGTAATGACATGTCCAGCTGGACTATAGTTTAAGGTAAACGAAGAACAAAAACGTAAGTGGGATTATGTATAAAGTTGACTATATTTAGGCACTGTAAAGATTGTTCGTAATTAAAAAGTTTGAATGCAATAGCAGAAGTATATTAGTAGGAAATACAGGGTGTAGACTTGAACTTGAAATATGCTGGAATACAAGACTGGACTTCTACAATCTGATGATGATTGGCCAGATATTTTAGTTTTCGTTTAGTATAGTGTTAAATTACGTTATCCGTACACGCGTAATGTATAGTGTTTAATGTGAGCACTAAATATGAAATTCATAATGCTGAATGTATGTATCTATACATGAAAAGTGATGATAACGAACAGTGATCAATCTCATAAATCCCATAAGCAATACAAAATAGATAGTTGGACAAACACGGACCCCTGGACACACCAGAGGTAGGATCAGGTGCCCAGGAGGAGTAAGCATCCCCTGTCAACCGGCCATGCCCACCGTGAGCCCCGCAATCAAAATCAGTGTGCCACGAACGATCTAACAACCTATATATGATGTTTATGTCTCTCAATTGATACGATACCCGGGAGACTGTTCTGGGTATGTTCCGTTTCTAAACCGAGACAGACTACTGACAAATACACTGGTGGTTTAGGGGCTTCAGTAATCTCCATTAAAGACAACATTTCACAAATTGTATGGTATTTATAATGATTTCCTTTGCAAATATGTCCAATGAAAGGTGAAGATAACGAACAGTGATCAATCTCATAAATCCCATAAGCAATACAAAATAGATAATTGGGCAAACACGTACCCCTGGACATGCCAGAGGTGGGATCAGGTGCCTAGGAGGAGTAAGCATTCCCTGTCGACCGGTTACACCCGCCGTGAGCCCTATATTTTGATCAGGTCAACGGAGTTATCCGTAGTCAAATCAGTGTGTCACGAACACTCCAAGGCTGTCCGGAAGCTCTCCTTCATATTGTTAGGATATTCTTTACATATTAATTTTTACTAGGGTTTACATCCCGTATAGAGAACCTGATCAGGATATAGGACTCACGGCGGGTGCGACCGGTCGACAGGTTATGTTTACTCCTCATAGCCAACTAAACCACCGCATGTATTTCCAGGGATCCGAATTTCTTCTTTTCTCAATTTTGTATTCTTTATAGTATTTAAGAGATAAATCATTGTTCAGTATCTGCAATTTTCATTATTTACAATGGAAAACGGAAATATTCATATCTAGTGATCAGTCATCCCAAAAAAATACTTTCTTAAACACCACTCTGATTCCACGCACAAGTACTCCGAAACTGAATTAAAAAATATGCCGGAGTTCCTCATTGACAATATCTTCGTAGTCTTTGGTGATCAGGTCTTCCAACAAACTTGTGTTCCTTTGTTAGCTGACCTGTTTTCATATTCATATGAAGCAGAATTTATTCCACAACTTCTATGTGAGAAGAAAAAATATTTTGCTGTGGCTTTTAATTCGACATTTAGATCTATCGACGACGTATCATCTATTAACAATAATAATTTCCATTCATATGTCGATTCGATATATCCCTGTGAACTCGATATAAAATACACCAGAGTCGTGCACTTCTGCTTCATACTTAGATATCTTAATGAAAGTATATATTAACGGCAAACTAACAACTCAACTTTATGACAAACAGGATGAATTCAGCTTCTCCATCGTCAACTTCCCATACTTATGTAGCAATATTCGATTATCACCTAAACATGTGGTGTTTACATCTCTCAACTAATTCGATTCGCAAGAGCTTGTTCTGCGTATGGTCAGTTTTTAAATCAAGACAGAGTACTGACAAACAAGTTGATAGTGCAAGGGTTTCAACAGTCTCGTTTAAAGTAAGCATGCAAGGTGAAGATAACGAACAGTGATCAATCTCATAACTCCTATAAGCAATACAAAATAGATAGTTGGGCAAACACGGACCCCTGGACACACCAGAGGTGGGATCAGGTGCCTAGGAGGAGTAAGCATCCCCTGTTGACCGGTCACACCCGCCGTGAGCCCTATATCTTGATCAGGTAAACGGAGTTATCCGCAGTCAAAATCAGTGTGCCAAGAACGCAAATTCTATGGTCGTTATAGCGACTTATACCATTCCCATGTTGATGCACCAGATGCCAATACAACCTATCATTGGGTCAAATGCTGTCTGATGTGTTTCATACCGATTGTTAGGCCGTTCTCAGCACACTGATTTTGACTATGGATTACCTGATCAAGATATAGGGCTCACTACGGATGTGACCGATCGACAGGGGATGCTTGCTCCTCCTGGGCACCTGATTCTACCTCTGGTGTGTACAGGGTCCGTGTTTCCCCAACTCTCTATTTTGTATTGCTTATAGGAATTATGAGATTGTTTACTGTTCGTTATCTTCACCTTTCAGAATATACACAACATACTAAAAGGAACCATTTTACCAACATTGCTTTAAAAACTCCAAGCAAACGAGGTACATTCCTGTCACCAATTCTTTATCACTCTTACGACTTCAGATAAAATGTGAAACGTATCCATCTCTACAAACGTATATGATATATACATACACAAGAGCTACATTCTTCACTTGCATGTCTTTAATTTCTTAACGAAACAGAATGGGAGAAATTTTCAAAAAGATAGAAATATTCCTCATTTTAGACTTGAGATTCTGAAAGATGGGTCTAAATAGAGAAATTGCAACTTTTCCATTTCATATTCAGGCATTGCATTTCGATCAGCAATATAATGGCGAAAAATGGTACTTGTTTGAAATCATAACTAAATGTTACGTCACTCATCCTACAATGATAAGACTTTTTACCAATAAAAACTAATCAGAGACACGTGTTTGCCTATCAATTTTCCATTTCAATGAGTAAAAAGACCAATGTTGCTAGAAATAGTTTATCTGTCAAAGTATTTCAAATTGTACTCATCTTTCAGCTTCTGTCTGAATATAATGAAATTGTGTAACTGATCATGACATCGAATTTATTTCATTTCGATGAACTGGTACCGCTACTGTAAAAACAAATTAAGCTGAAAACAAAAAATAATTAATCTCCAAATGGTTTTACAATTGAATTTTTCATGTTCTTTCGAGAGAAAAAACCATTGTTTTATTGATGAATCTATAAAATATTCATGCGAGACAAACGAATTCACTGATCGATATCAGAATCCAGTAAATTGGATACCGTGACATCTTTACCAGAAAATCAGACCAGCATTTTTATGAAAAGGAAAAACTGGCGTCTAATTTCTATGTTGAATTGTTTATGTCTCCTTTGTAGAACGCGTGAAGTGATAGACAATTTTTTCATTACGGTTATGTGTATTGGAGGTAACGCACGACTTGTATGTCACCTAATGATCTGCAAGGGATATAATCAATTTTTCTCATACCGTGGAATAAAGTCATGTTTAAAACAAAATAGCATAACCCTTGATGATACAGAGATATAAGGACTCAAATGGTCTCAGAAAAAGTTACTCTGCAAATCGCAGGTTTTATAATCGGTGGATCTATAACTCTCTATCACTATCATTTTCCCAACAGAGCTGCGGTTTTGCAGCTACGAAATCTCTAGATAGAATCTTTAAGGTTTTATGTTTCAGATTTACAAACTTTCTTAAAAACTACGAGTACATATGTCATAACGAAACTAATACCCCCTGCATGACTGATCTCTTTTAGGGAGTACTGGTATTTGAAATACTGCGCAATGTATATTAAGAAGGTCAGGAAGTTATATTAACATTAACACTTTTCATGGTTTACCTTACTACAAGTTACATCCTACACTAATTTCGTTTGACCTCGATTCTAATAGCATATTCATGAAGTGTAAAATGAGAAAATGCAAAGAAATTCAGTGACATGGTATAACTTTTTGGTCACCATCTCTAACCTACATTGACCCACCATTATTTCATATCATCACTGTGATATCGAAATTTTCCATTTGAGACAGCCATGTGAGATTTATATTACACTGCTGCGTCATCTTTGTGACGTCATATATTTTCTATGATTTATGTTACACGATGAAGTAAAATAGTTTGTATTGTTTACTTTAAATTTCAATTTCACATAGCTTTCTGGTGGACAACCTTGGGGTTTTTTTTAGATTACACTTACTGTGTAAACGATTTTCGTGTACGCTCTTTCTGTCTGTTTAATTAGATTTTTGCCTTGAAGTTCAAATAAAGATTTTGATGATTTTTAATTTCCTCAAAGCTCCTGAATTTATGTACTAAACAGTGGGTAAAATGTGACAAAAATACTCCATAATTTACTCGTGTGGGATAGGAAATTTCCACCACTGGAACATCATTTGCTGTCTAGGACTCGGCAAAGCCTAGCTTGCGAATTTTGTCCCCTCGGTGGAATTTCCCTATCCCACACTCGTACTAATGAAATATTCTAATAATCTTCATCACTTGCAATCTTCCTTATCTTACAATCGTTAATGCCGTTCTTTACATGTAAAACTTATACGGTACCAATTTTGATGCACCAGATGCGCATTTCGACAAATAATGTATCTTCAGTGATGTTCAACCGAAATGTTTGAAATCCGAAATAACAATGAAGTTTTAGAGCTATTATAGGGAAAAACAGTGTGCCAAAAAAGTGGAGTCAAATTCGTCTGAGGATAAGAGCTATGCGTGAAGGAGATAATCCTTAATTTTGAAATGAATTTCTAAATTTTATAACAGCAATTAAATATACATCCGTATTTTCAAGCTAGTAACGAAGTACATAGCTACTGGGCTGTAGAGACCTTCGGGGACTAACTGTCCACCAGCAGTCCGCATACTGATTATTACTATGAATTACTCCCTTTCCCTTATCAAGGTATAGACTCACAGCGTGTGTGGCCGGTGAACAGGGGATGCTTACTCCTCCTGGACACCTGATCCCATTTCTGGTGTGTCCAGGGGTCCATGTTTACTCTTTATGTGAATTATGAGATTGATCAGTATTCGTTATCTTCGTTATTTTCATTCACATTGCTCTACAGAAATATTCATCAGATAGACCGACAACATAAATTAGGATTAAATGCAAAATACCAGGAAAATCATATTCATCCTCACACAATCACTAGTTACAATAATGTAGCTCTCTCTGCTTTGGGGATGGGGGGGCTACAACTCCGAAAGGATCTCCGTAATGGTAAAGATGCGGGAGTGATTCACTCCCGCAACACTTTCCATCATTCTAAACACTTGCTGCCTTTCTTTACGTACATGAAATTATATTCTATGTTAGTTAATATATAAATTTACAACCTGAAACTTACGATTTGTGAGGCTCTATTCTACCGTTTTCAAAATTGTTCGATATATTCCATTTTATCGATTCATATTGTGAGCCATGTGTGATTGACAAGTTATATGCATATGCCCATATAAGGTAGTGTTTACAAAATGGACGAATACGAAGGAGAAAGCGATTTCGTCGGTATTGAAAAGGTTCAAATTCAATATCACGTTAAAAAACGAACTTCAGAGTGTAATTTTTTCTGCCACCATATGATTTTCCTTTATTTGTCGCAATGGTTCAAGTAACTACACTTTCGCGCTTATTTTCAATGTTTAGGTTTTTCAGGAAATCCGTCTATGAGATCTCGCGATATCAAACATGGCGGAGCTGACGAAAAATTTTGCATTTTCTACATGATATTTAATGAAAAAACATCTTCATTAGATATGCCTAAGCACAAAGATGGTACTCATTTTGGTGTAAACAACATTAAAGACAAATACACGAAGTTTCTTACAGGATATTCATAAAGATATTTTGCACAATTACGAAGTTCCCATGAAATTGTAGCCCTCTCCCGAAAACGTCAGAGTAAAAAACACGGAAAGGGCTGCATTATTGCAGTTACACAATCACCTTCATGATGGTTGTGGATCTCTCATCTGATTCGACGCGTGACAACATCGTCTGCGTATGATCAAATGTTTAAACCGAAGCAGCTTACTAATAAATGACACCCTTATGAGGCAGAATGTTTTCATAAACATTTACATGAGAAGAGAAAATATCTTACTGTGGCCATCAATTCGACATTTAGAATTAACAGTACTCATCTTCATATGTCAAACCGTTATATCCCAACGAACTCGGAAAAAAAACACCATCGAATCTTCATGTATGTTTTATTGCACATAGATGTTAACGGCAATTTATCCACGGGTCTTTATGACAAACAAGATGCCTTCATTTTCTCCATCGTCAACTCCCATATTTATGTAGCAAGTATTCCATTATAACTGCATATGATGTTTATGTCTCACAACTGATTCGATACGTGAGAGCATGTTCTGCATGCTCAATTTTGAAACGATGCAGGCTACTGACAAATGATTAAATAGTTGTTGTTACAGGGGTTTCAACACTCATTTTAAGGTAGTCAGTAGTTCACAAATTCTATGGTCGTTATCATAATAAAATGCTTTAGGTCAAATTCTGTCTGAGACGTGTTTCATATCAATTGTTTGGCCATTCTTTACATGCTGATTTTGACGAAGGATACACCATTTACCTGGTCTGTAGAGAGGTTTCATGGCGGGTGTGACTGGTCAATAGGGGATACTTACTCCTAAGAGATAGGCACGTAGTCTAATCATTTCTGCTGTTTCCAGGAGACAATATCTACCCTACTCTCAAATTTTTATTCTTTATAGAGTTTATAAGATTGATCACTATTCTAAAAATTCACCTGTTTTCCTTCTTACGATCTTGACCTGATAAGGTGATTAAGGTGAGAAAAATATCACACCCGAAAGTCGCATGGACTCTTTAGTTATGAATGATCATATTGTAAACCCCAATTTTACACGATGTATTTTTCTTCTCAAAGTGACCTTGATATTTTCAATGTATTAAGGGATAAATTGGGACAAATGTCTGCATCAAGTCAGACTCAATATACCTCAAAACAATTGAGGGTATAAAATGGTTTGGATATGGGTTAAAAAAATTCAAAATGGAAATTCAGTTGGAATAATGACAGCTTTGATCGTCGAATAAAATTTTCAGTTCCATATGTGAGATGCCTTTACTCCAAAGATATCGGAAAATAAAATGATACTAAAGGAATCGTTCCAAACGAGAGATTAATAATGATTAAAACATTCCTGGTATTGAAGCTAAATCTCTTAACTTTGACAATGCTAAATTCAAATTTTGGACTTTTGGGAGAAGTTGAAAAAGATATTTTTAATTTTATGGGAGAATAAAGTACACTAATAATAATGCATCGATCCAAGATCGATAAAATTCGATGGTTACAAATGATAGACTTTCGTGAATTTACTTCTACACTAAAATCAAGTTGGGTTTGAATACTTATTCTCTCATTTATAAAATGTTTGAAACTACTGAGAACGGAGATGAAAAATGAATATCAATAACTTATGGACAAAGGGATCGGATTCTGTTTCAAAAATATGTCAATCATTTAAAAAATTATTTGGGAAGAAGTCTTTAACAGTTTGGTTAAGATAAATAGAATTAATAGGATAAACAAACAACACATTCAATAAGAACATATAAATAATGAATCATTCATAAAACCGTACGCTTTCATTATCTAATTCAATTTGTAGTCAATTCCTTGGAAGGCGTAGTGTTAAAAATGCTGTATTTGTGAGACTATCCACCATATGTGAAGATATTTCCACAATAAAGAAAAAGTAGCGCCAATTATTCCCTGTTCAATATATCGAAACTCTAAACGGCTACAAAATCCTTATGAAAAGAAAGGCGCAATCCCTTCCATACACATGGACCTCTAGACGAAGGACGTTTATTCCCAGTCAGACAGCTGTACAATGTTTGAACTCTCTTTCATTGTGACACAAGAGACAACTACAATGAATATAATTTCAAAAACTTCAGAGAATAATACTACGTTGTAATTTCTAACCAAAGGACGTAGAGACAATAAATCATCTATGCATAAATACTTTAAAGTACAGGAAATTTAATGTGCAAAATTAAACATTAGTTTTTTGATCACTTTGATATTCCAGTTTCAGTTGATGAGCAGTTGACACTCTTTGCCAAATACAAAATCGAGGACATGCAAAATGTATTTGTTTTATAATTCAGTCGCAGAACAGTTCATCGTTGTTTGCAAAAATAAGAATAATCGATACCTGATTATATGAATTATTACTTAAGGATTCTAAGTGGAGAAATATTAACTTTGACAAAAACTGTAACTGTAATAAACATAAGAATATGGACATCATCCAAGTTTGTCTATGAAAAATATGCTAGACACAGGGAGTCAGCAGTGTTATCAAGCATTCTTAAATGAAGTTGGAACAAAACTTTATTCCTAAATTAGATTACAGCATGTGTACTTGAAATTCCTATTAGTTTTACGCCAGATTTCATTATTAGATTATAGTAGACGTTCCAGGGGATTTTGCCTCCAGGGACCCACCAGAGCAATCTATATCAAAATCGATAATTTGCAAATCATATGGTCGTTATAATTATTTTATTTGCAAATATAACCAATCATTATGTCGACGCTGTCTGGCGAGTTTCATTCCAACTGTTAGACCATTCATTAGTTTAAACTGCATTTATTTAAAAGAAACAAGAACATGATTAAATACATATCACTTGAATTGTCGAGATTGGGAAACTAGTGCATACGCACTTATATCAATGCCTCTCTCATTATTATTGGTTAAAGTTGTACATAGTCCGAATTTTTACAAATTTTTTCCACCTTGTGAAAACGCTCGTAAATCATTGCACGTACTTATTCATGAGGCTGTACGACATGTCATGCATTATTTCATCTGTTTTAGCCAAATTATTTGATTTCAAATCGGTGTTTACAAACAACCGTCACTCCGCCATTTCAAATAACAGTCACGCGTTCAGTTCAGACTTTCAGATCTGTGTAAAGATGTGCATTTTGTTACAGTTAGTACCTTGCCAAAAAAAAAATCAAATACCTTTGACTAATACGTTGTGTTACGCTCTTTCAGTCTTAAATGGGCAGTTGTGTGTGAATCACATACATCGGTCGTTTTTACTGCAAACAAACTTGTTGCAGTTTGGTTTATTGGTTTATAAACTGGTTCAAAACTGGTTTCTAAAGTTTGGACAGTTTGATTTTTTTATTGATAAATAGGAGGTTTGAGATTTTAAAATGGCTGCCATGTACACACTCCTAGATTTATTCCTAGCTAATAATGAAGATGATAGTGCAGTTACTGCAGTAATAAACAATAATAGATCATCTACCAAACTCATGACGTTTTTTACTCTCCTTCTTGTATCAAAAAGAGGCAAGAGGCGAAGAAAGGCACGGATTGCTAATTATGTTGACACAATTATTCCATTATACCAAATTTATGACTTTAGACAAAGATTTAGAATGAACAGAGATACCTTCAATGAACTCACAGAAACATTATCCCCAATTTTAATACACGGAAATCGTGATGGTTCAATGAAATTCCAGTGGATAAGCAACTTTTGATCTATATTAAATATGTTTCATCACAGCAGACAATGCAAACAATAGGTGACTTATTTGGAGTATATGAGACAACAGTCTGTAATTTAGTGCGAAGGATATCATCTGTTATCTGTGACGAGTTGATGCAAGAAATGATAAAATGGCCAGGAGCTAGACAGATTCGGCAAAATGTCATTGATTTCCAAACTTTAAAAGGGTTTCCTGGTATCGTCGGGGCGATAGATGGTAGTCACATTCTTATACGACCACCCAAAGACCACCCAGAAAACTACGTAAACAGGAAGAGCTTTCACTCTATTATCCTCCAAGCAGTATGTGATGCAAATATGCATTTATTAAATGTGTTTTGTGGTTGGCCAGGATCAGTACACGATGCTCGTGCTCTAAAAACCTCAGAAATATATTGGCTTGCAACAAATACCAATGACATGTTCGCCGGCTATACACATTTGCTTGGAGATGCAGCTTACCCTCTTCTTGACTGGTTACTTACTCCATTCAAAGATTATGGAAATTTAAATGACGACCAAAAACGATACAACTTTCTTCACAGCTCATCAATAATTGTTATTGAAAGGACATTTGGCTCTTTAAAAGGTCGCTTTAGACGTCTTAAATATGTTGACATGATGCATGTAGAAAGAATCGTTAAACTTGTTCTGAGTTGTTGCACTTTACATGAGCTTTGTTTGCGAGCAGGCGATGACAGCGATGAATTTGTAGATGAAGGCATGGATGAAAATGGAGAAGTAAACAATTTCCATAACATATTTGCTATTGACAATTCTGCTGATCGCAAGAGAGCAAACATTACTGCTTTGCTTTCCAACAGAAATTAAGACATAGGAATGTGTTTATTTTGTACATTTTTGTAGCTTGATTGCTGTTTTAACTTTATAAAGGACCACACAATTTTCTTGTCAATTCTTGTCCAATTTGGACATGTACATGACGTCTCATGACATTTTTGACTAATTCCACCTGCCCACTTTGGGCATTCCACTCTTGCCCACTCAAATCAAACCTCAGATTATTTTTAAATGTTGAATACAAAAGCAAGACTAAGATTCTCAAGGCATTGCAAATTCAAGACTTTCATGAGATTAAAAGAAAGTTTATGTCTATGTCTAAGGGTGTCCATAAGGTTCTATATAAGGTTTTGCCCACTCCATACCCATTGAGACTGTGGATGGGTGGATATGTCAAAAACGTCATGACTTGAGTGTAGTTTCTGAGAGAATTATGTATCAGCCAATCAGAAACAAGAACATTCCATTGCAGCCATTAATTTTTGCCATATCTGGAACAAATGAGAAAACTTGACACAGTACCTTGCATAGATGTTTCCTGTGAAATATGGTTATACTTCTTATATCTTCTTATATCTTCTTATTCAATACATGTTTGCATAAAATTTCCTTGTTAGTTCAAACTATTTTAGACTTTTATTAAGCCTTTAGGAACATTTAATAGTTCTATTGCACAAATCATTTAAGACCGACTGTGAATTGCTGGAATTCAAAGATACATGTATGAGGAAAAAAATTTATTTAAATTTTTTTTTATGAAAACTAATATACAATGTAATAAGGACTGGGATCTGAATAAGAAAAAATTCAATTGCAATTTATGTTTAATAAACATTGTTTTAACAAAAACATAAAATAAAACAATATCAATATCAATAAAACAAACAAATAATAAAAGAAAACAGTTTGACTAGCACCATCTTTTGGCATTAAAAGAAAAAAGAAATCAATCAACTTCAAATAAAACATTTCATTTGAAAACGGAATAATTTCTCCACTTGAGCACACTTTTAAAACTAACAATCCTTAGTTTAACTTATCAATAAGTTTGGCCATTAATTCAAGCCTTTTCCCTTCCTTTTCCATTTTTTCGTTATGTTGAGATTTAAGTTCTTGTATAAGTTTTTCCTGATCTTCTTTCATTTCTTCTTTCATTCATTTCAAAAATGTTATAACTTCATTGTCAGTTGTTTTGATCTTTCTTTGTTCTTTGTCTTGTGATTTGTTTTTCCCCTGATCAGTATCAGTTTTACGGTTTTTTTGCTCATTCAACGAAGTTACCATGATATGTTTCCTTTTGTTAATAGTTGTACTACTCCCAGATTCAGACTTTTCTTCAATGCTTATCTCTTCATTGTTATTAGAATCAGCAGGTGAAGATTCGAGAAGGCAAAGTGGCTTCACATTGAGTCTATACCCATAGACTTCATTTAACTCTGTGAAGAATGGGCATTCTTTTACGTAATTTCCACTCTTAGCATTGTGGTCAACAACATCTCTATACTGTTTTGTTAAGTTCTTCCATTTCTGTTCACACTGTAAAGGTGAGAACGTATATCCCAGATCTGAGAGCTTCCGGGATATACGTTCCCAGACGGACTTCTTTTTCACCCCACCTTTGCTAAACAAATGATCATGTTCCTCATGAAGCCTTATTAAATTCAACACGCCATCTTTAGTCCAATGCTTGACTGTAATAATATCTTTTACTTCTGCTTCACATTCATTTGACACTGTAAATGAAAATATATCAGACTCATAATTATACATGTACAGCAGACTGATATAAAATATGTTGTGCAAATATATAACTCGACAAGAATTAACGTAGCTTACTACACAATCTGATTAGAATCAGCCATTCTGATATACTGCGCTCTCAAGGATTGCAGCATCTCAGAACGGCTGATTTTAATCGGATTGCTTACTACACATCCATTAATTATTTACTTGAAATGTTTTGAAAGAAAAGTATTCTGTGGTTGACAACTGATTTTTTTGTTTGTTTTGTGATTAGCTTTTTCAACTGATCAGCAACATTTTTTTTTTTGCTTAATATAAGAAAAAATGAATAAAGGGAAGCTAATTTATAATGTTAAGACACCTTTCCATTTGGTATGCATATTATGTTTAATTGTTCTAATAGCTTCTTTCTCTTACTTATGATACCTTTGTCAGAAGATCATGGTACATTGTAAGCAGATTGTTTCAAATAATGCACAGAGAACTGCTTAATGTGTTAATTTTTTAATTTAAAACCAGAGGCTCCCAGGAGCTTGTAATTGCTCACCTGGCTTATAATTGCATAAATCAAGTCTAGTAGATTTGTTTGATAAATTTCACATTTCGTTTTCTGAAATCAGAATATGGCAGCCATCTTGGCTAGACATTAATCTAGGGGAGGATTCTGAAAAAGAACAATGCAAATGAAATATTGCAAGGTTCTCTTTTAGAAATGATCTTTCAAAGTTTGGTTCTAAATGAACATTTTGCACATAGGGACTAATGTTAACTAAGTTCCCTGTTGGCAGCCATCTTGAATGACAGATCAGCACCAAAGTAAATACACTTGAAGTACTTCATAAGGAACATTCATACCACTTTTGGTTTCAATCCATTGAGTGGTTCTCTAGAAGAATATTTTTATATCTATTTCCCATAGGGTCCTATGTTAAACAAAGTTCCCCATTGGTGGTCATCTTGGATGCCGGAGCGGCACCAAAGTTACAACACTTGGTCAGCAACTCATAAGGAACATTTAGTATACTACCTTAAACATACAACAATTTTACTCTTTGTCATACTAAGTGGAACAAGTTGAGGTTTTTGAGTTACTTTAGATACCTGCTCTTTCTGCACAAATCACTTGATCGAAGGAGCACCAATCCACCAGTAAATTGATCAGCCAAGGTTGTTTTTTCTCAACTGCTTCTTTTCCTCTCTGATTTAAGCTTTTCATCACCTCAGCATATATTGGCTTTTTCTTATCATAGACTATAATTGAAATATCTGCTGGGTCTGTTTTCTGTCTAAATATTTGAGCATTTTTCTCACTTTCCGAAACGTAGCTTTTCAAGATGCATTTGGATATAAATCCATGGTAACAGTTTGGCACTAGCTCTGATATGGGTCCTTCAGCATTTGTGACAGTTTGGCACTTTGTTTGGCACAGTTGGTTCTTTAGTTACTTGTACAGGTCTTACTGCATCAGTGGCCATATGTGTATGTTCCTTCATTACTTGTTCAGTACTTGCTTGTGCTGTAATAAAAGTAAGAGTTTTTTGTTATATTGTGAATTCAAATAAAAAAGTATTGAACAAATCATTACATATGAAAATTGAACAATACTGTTTGGGCTAACATTTGATGTCAGTACAAAAAGCAGGAGGTTCCAACGACAAGTGCAGATCAAGTGTTTCTATTTAGTGAAAGCATATAGCTACTTGTGTGATTTCCAAGTGTATAATTCATGGAGTTCAATACTTTTCCTCAAGTAAGAGAAGAAGATAATAATAAAATAAGTGAAAAATGTTTTTTTCAGATCAACATTTCTTGTCTTTTATCCTAATTGTTGTGGTGTTTCAAAGTGTGTGTACTATATTGATCTGAAGAGTTAAATCCAACATCGACTGTTTTTTACATAGAAATGAAACTATTGGGTAAGTGACAGAGAGATTGAACACCATCTACCCATACAAACCAGTTAAAGAAAAGAAGCTTGATGATTTCCAACAGGGTACTTTGTTAAAATAAGTTCAGCTATGACAGCAATCGTAGTTGGGGGGCAGCATTATCGAATATAATTCTAAAAGGCATCCATCCACTAACCATTTCACCAAAGTTTGGTTCCAATTAAGCAAGTAGTTCTAAACAAGAATATTTTTTGGGATTTCCCCATTGGGTCATATGTTAAACTACGTTCAGCTGTGGTGGCCATTTTGGCTGGCGGGCCTAGTCATCGAATATAATTCTGAAAGGCACCTAACAAATGATCATTTCACTGAATTTTTATTCTAATTGAGTAAGTAGTTGTTGAAAATAAAAAAAAGTTTAATGAATTTCCCATTGGGTCCAATGTTAAACCAAGTTCGGCTGTTACGGCCATCTTGGTTGGTATGCGGGGACATTGGTCTAATTTTGATATTATTCTAAACGACAACGATCCACCAAAGTTTGGTTCAAATTGAGCAAGTAGTTTCAGACAAAAAAGATCTATGGAGTCCTATGTTAAACTAAGTTCCGCTTTTTGGCCATCTTGATTGGAGGTCGCGGCTATTGGACATAATTTTGAAAGGGTACCACCCATGGACCATTCCACCAAGGTTTGGCCCAAATTGGTTTCAGAGGAGATTTTTTTTAAGTTGATAACAGACGACGGACACAAAGCGATGACAAAAGCTCACATGGCCTTTTAGGCCACGCGAGCTAAAAAAAAAAAAAAAAAAAAATAAAGAGACAAACCTCTAACCACAATTCCTGACTTTAGACAGGCACAGCGTTAAAAAAAATTATTAAAAGAAATGGTGTAATTGTCAAAAACACTGCACAGAGTAAGGGACCTCCCTGGAAGAGCTAAATTTATGTATGGTCAATTGTTTTGTCTGGTCTATACAGTGTATGAAACTCCAGATTATTTAAGCGATTATCTATCAGTCTAACCGTATATGGCAAAAATCTGGCCATTAAGCTCATTTGCATATGTCGTCATATTCTTATAAAACTGTAGCCAAATAGAGTCAACAAAAGAAAAATCTGGCTTTTTCATATTTAATTATTCAAACTGATTTCTAAGTGTGACACGGCAAAGGCCTAAAATTCTTGGTGGGATGCGGGAATTGCAAAATATTTGACTATGAAAATGGGAAAGGAAGTCCATCGTGAAACGAGATTATTTTTGTTTAAATCCATCAGTGATTTCGGGATATGGTAAATATTTTGCCTAGGCATGCCCACTGTGTCTCAACTACATGATGTACACAAACTGACAAATATTTTTGCCGGGGTAGTTGAGACACAGTGATGCCAGGATTTCTGGAAAATACTTCCCTAAGAAAAACCTAGCCAAAAATTTTGTGAAAGTCAGAAATTAAGCGTGTTCTGGGATTACATTTATTCTGGTCCGGGATTTCGAGAAGGATACCCCCCCCCCCAAATAAGATTCTAGTAAGCTGATTACTTTGTCAGTTTGTGTACAGCATGTACCATGTTACATGCAAATTTGACCCGGTGTACATGTTCTTGCCATATTCCACCCATATTTTCAATCGATGACAATCAATACCTTTTTGGCAGCATGGCTTACCATTAAACTCATCCAAGGTTTCGTAGCTAAGGCCACAGTCTGCACATTCTACCCACAAAGCAACCATACTGCTCATCGACGACATGGAGGCAGCCATTTTGAATCTAAAAACCAAAACCGCCAAAACCGCACCCGGAGGTGGTTTGATGAGTTTCCGAAACTAGTTTCAGTTTAACGACGATAAATGAGGAAACCGGTTTTCGTTTCAAACTGGTTCAAAACCAGTTTTCTAAATAAATGAAAAGTTTGAAGAAATAAATGTAAACTTAAACTGGTTTTGCTGCAATAAAAACGCCCATCATGTTGTGATTCCCCTGACGCGCGTGGGGCTATTTATAGACGTCTAACAGACAATGCATAATTTGTGTGCACCCACTATATTTACATTTTGAATAATCTTCTCCCTGTCTTCTTTAACATGCAAATGTTTTCAAGCATGTAATTAGGGATAGTTGATAACTAAAAACTAATTAATATGCCCTAAAGTAATTCTGTACAAAATAATACATGAACATCGGATCATACAGTTTTAAGAAATGAAGAACAGAAAAAGAGGTTTAACTGGGAAAATCACAATTGCAAATGATCACACAAGACAACAGTAAGACACAAAGTTAAGGCATTAAATATGATAATGCATGAATGATACGAAATTTAAACAATATGAATATTTACATCTACATGTAGACAAACAGCGGCCATTCTTTACATACTGATTTTGACTGAGGGTTACTTTCCGTTGATCAGTAGATAAGGCTCTCACCAGGTGTGATCGGTCAACAACGTATACGGACTCCCCCGAGACACATAATCATACTGAGTACCTCTAGTGTTTCCAGGGGTTCGTATTTGTCATATACTCTATTTTGTATTCTTTACGGGATTTACGAGATTTATCAATGTTCGGTATCTTCATTTTTCATTATTTATAATATACACAACATGCAAAAAGGAAACATCCTCTCTCCCATTTTACCAGCATCACTTTTAAAACTACAAGCAAACGAGGAGCGTTCCTGTTACCAATTCTTTATCATTCTTATGACTCCGGATAAAAAACGAGAAACGATCCTCTCTGAATATCCATCTCTACAAACTTAAATGATATTTACATACATGTACATAAGAGCTGCTAAAGGTACGCGGTATTACAGGTATTTTTCCGATTCCGGTATGTACCGCGGTAAACAAGGCCAAACATCTACATGTATATATTCAAGTCGCGATAACTCTTGACAAAAATAAAAGATTGCAATAAAGCGAAATATTATTTTAGAAAATCAAAGAAAAAACATCAACATATTTAAATACGCTTTGACAAATATTTACATTGTCTATTCGTCGTAATGTAGTCATCGGTATGTCTAATAGCTGTACTATTAGTGAAACGTATAAGTATATAAAACGATAATTTTATTACTATCATAATTATCAATAAAACATATCAGAATTTAAAAGAATTAATAGAAAAATCGTTCATTTCATAATGAAAACACTTACTAGTAATATAAGGAAATTATAAAACTTGTTTTTATGATGCATGGTTTATGCGAGTCGCATACCATTTCCGCCAATTAGGCAAACCCCGCGTATGAAATGGCAGATGTAGACGTAGCATAGATTTTATTTCTATTCGGTATTCAAATAGTCGTCCTAGTTAATAGTTTAGTCACAGTCAATTCTACGCATGATGCAGATACACTGCTGTACTAAATACTTACTATTTATGTTCAGAATATTATTTTGTTCTGTTTATGGTTTTCCCTTTTTATTAACACTGAATAAATTTAATACAATTTACAATCAATTAACTAGTAACTGCTCATTATATACAATGGATCACAATTGAAAACGATAAAAATTGAATCATAATGATTAAAATCTAAATATGTCGTATACCGTGGTATGTACGGCGGTCGCGGTAATTTGGAAATACCACGGTATACCGCGGTACATTTTTCTGCGATACCCAACCTTAAGAGCTACATTCTTCATTTTCTGGATGTCTTTAGATTCTTAACGAACCAGAATGGCTGACATTTTTCCAAAGATAGAAATGCTCCTCAATTTAGACTTGAGATTCTGAAAGATGGGTCTAAATATAGGAATTACGATGTTCCCTTTTTCTCTTAGATTTTTACATTTCTTATCTCATTTCTATGAAACCTTGCAAAATTCGAAAATATAACACGATCCATCATTTCATATACATGCATTATACTGTATCTCCATGAACAATATAATGCCTAAATAATACATATCTGTCTGATCATGAATCATAGCAAAACATTATACCATTCCCCCTACTGCGCTAAGACTTTTTTCAAATATAAACTCCTTTGAGATACATGTACAGGTGTCTGTAAATCAATTTTCCATTTCAATGTGTGAAATGACCAATGTTGTTAGAAATAGTGTATCTGTCAAAACATTTCAAAGTTTTACTCATCCTTTAGCTTTTTTCTGCATATAATGAAATTCTGTAGCTCATAACGAAATGGAATTTATTTTATTTTGATGAACTAGTACTTTTATTGACAAAAAAAAATAAACTGGAAATGAAAAACGTATATCTCCAAATGGTTTTACAATTGAAATGTTCCAATTCGTTGGGGGGAAAAACAGTTTTATCGTTGAATCTGTGTGAGACAAACGAACTCATTAATCGATACCAGAACTCAGTAAATTAGATATCGTGACATGTTTACAAGAAAATCAGAAGTGTTTTATGTATTAAAAAAGGTGGCGTCTAATTTCTCTGTTGAATGTAATCTGCAAAATTGCTTCAGGTTCCATTGTAGAACGCGTGAAATATTCGACGAATCATTCAAAAGGGGTATTTGTATATACTGGAGAAAACATACGACTTGTATGTATGTCAGTTAATAATTTTCACAGAAAGTAAGGAATGCTTTTATACCGTGGAATAAAGTTCTGTTTAAAACAAAATAGTATAGTAACCAGTGATTATACACAATTGGATAAAATGCTGTCTGAGGTATTTCATACCAAATGTTAGACCGTTCTTGGCACAATTTTTTTTACAATGGATAACTCCGTTTATCTGATGAAGATGAAGGGCTCACGGCGGGTATGACAAGTCGACAGGGGATGTATACTCCTCCTAGGCACCTAATCCCACCTCTTGTATATCCAGGGGTCCGTCTTTGCTGACACCCTATTTTGTATTGCTTATAGATCACTGTTTGTTATCTTCACCTTTCATCAGTTTTCATGGCTGAATGTAAGTTACATGCTACACTGAAATCCTTTGACTTCGATTCTATTAGCATATTCATGGAGTATAAAAAGGAGATAATTCAAAGAAGTTCAATGGCACAGTATAACTTTTTGGTCACAATCTCGAACCTACATTGACCCATCATTTTCTCACATTATCACGAATTTGTTTTATATTACACTCCTGTGACGTCATTGTTTGTGACGTCGTATATTTTCTATGATTTACATTACACGGTGAAATAAGATATTTTGTATTGTTTTCTTTAAATTTCAATTTGACATAGCTTTCTGGTGGACAACCTTGAGTTTTTTAGTTTACATTTACAATGTAAACAATTTTCGTGTACGCTCTTTCTGTCTAATTAGATTTCGTATAGAGGTTCAAATAAGGATTTTGATAATTCTGAATGTTCTCCAAGCTCCTGGATTAAAGTACTAAGCGGTGAATAAAATATGATAAAAATAATCCTTCATTATTTACTCATGTGGAGTAGGGAATTCCACCTCTGGAACAAGATTAGTTGTCTGAAAATCTTGTCGCCCTTGGTGAAATTTCTTTATCCCACACTCGTACTACTGAAGGGTTATACTAATCCTCACCACTTACATCCCATGGGGATCCGAGCTAGAAGAGGTCCTCAGTATCCTTGCTAGTCGATGAAGGCGACTAAATGGGGGCGATCCTTCCACTGAGACCGTAAAACCCGAGGTTTTGTGTCATAGCAGGTGTTCAAAGGCCATGAGTGCCTAAAATATGCCTATATTTTGCAGCCCTTCGCCGGCAATGGTAACGTCTTCTCATATGAGTGAAAAGGTTTCGAGAGGGGTGTTAAACAATATAAAATCAATCACCACTTGCAATCTTCATTATCTAACTTTAACATCTTAAAGGCATTAAGGACATTCTCAATCATATTGATTGTGACTACGAATTACTGCGTGTGTATGATCAAGATATATGCGGGTATGTTTAGGCAGGTCATTCTTCATTTATTCATGTAAATTGTACAATCGTTAAAATCTGTACTACCCAGAGGGAGGGGCCACTAACTTTTTAAAACTATTTTGGGTGTTTACATGAGAACATTATGTATTATGATACTATGATTAGTGTGACGTCATTACATGACTGTTATAAATATATCACGAATGTACCTTAAAAATGAAAAAGTAACACACTACTCTATGATTTAAACATTGATCGAACTGGAAATAATGACGGTTGATTGATTGACTGTGTTAAGTCACGTTAATGAATAATGTGTGACTGGATATTAAGGATGTATATTCCTCCTAGACACCTGATCCTACCCCTGCTGTCTCCTGGAGTCCGTGTTGTCCCATTCTTAATTTTCTATTCTTTATTTGAATTATGGGATTGATCACTATTCGTTATTTTCACTTTTTTCCTCAAATTGCTTTGCAGAAGTATCCATCAAATAGACCGACAACAGGGACTGGGAATTAAACGCAAAGTACCAGAAAAATTATATTCATCGTTACATAACCACCTACGTATTATGGTGATGTTTCTCAACCGATTAGATAAGCAACAACATTTTCTGTGTATGATCAAATCTTTAAACAGGTTACTGACAACTAACACTCTTATGACACAAATTGTCTTCAAAAACATCTACATGAGAAGAAAATCTCTTGCTGGGTCCATCAATTCAACATTTAGATATATTGACGACGTTTTATCTATTGACAGTACTCATCCTTATTCATGAAAGGTGAAGATAACGAACAGTGATCAATCTCATAACTCCTACAAGCAATACAAAATAGATAGTTGGGAAGTGGGATAGTGGGATCAAGTGCCTAGGAGGAGTAAGCATCCCCTGTCGACCGGTCACATCCGCCGTGAGCCCCATATCCTGATCAGGTAAACGGAGTTATCCGCAGTCAAAATCAGTGTGCCAAGAACGGCTTAACAATCGGTATGAAACACGTCAGACAGCATTTGACCCAATGATAGGTTGTATTGACGAACTAGATCGTTATAACGACCATAGAATTTGTGAACTGCTGACTACAATCGAGAATGTTGAAACCCCTGTACCATCAACTTGTTTGTCAATAGCTTACCTCGATTTAAAAACTGACTATATGCAGAACAAGCTCTTGAATATCGCATCAGTTGAGATATATAAACGCCATATGCAGGTGATAATGGAATATTGTTACATAAATATGGGAAGTTGACGATGGAGAAGCTGAAATCATACCGTTTGTCATACAGTTGAGTTGTCAGTTTGCCGTTAATGTCTACTTTCAATAAAATATCTAAGTATGAAGCAGAAGTGGACGACTCTGCAGTGTCCTTTATTTCGAGCTCACAGGGATATATCAAATCGACATATGAATGAAAGTTATTATTGTTAATAGACAAAACGTCATCGATATATCGATATGTCAAATTGAAGGCCACACCGAGAGATTTTTTCTTCTCACGTAGACGTTTTTGAATAAATTCTGCTTCATATGAATATAGAAACAGGTCAGCTAACAAAGGAACACAATTCGTGCCCATGGAAATTCCAACAGACAGTTGGAAGACCTGATCACCAAAGACCACGAAGGTATTGTGAATGAGGAACTCTAGCATATTTTTTATTTCAACTTCAGAGTACTTGTGCGGGGAATCAGAGTGGCGTTTAACAAAGTAAGTTTTTGAATGACTGATCACTAGATATGAATATTTCCGTTTTCCATTTTTGTTGAAGAAGCAACTGTCTATGAAATTAAAAAGTCTAGTCTTTAATTTATAGTGAGGAATGGTCGTGTATAGTGTTGAAAAGTGATAGGTTTTAATGTTATTGATTTGAGAAAATGTCAAATCGGTATATCCCAGTAAACTCAAAATAAAGAAACATCATCCAATCACCCACATATATTTCATATTTGGATATCTCATTGAATTAAATTCCAGATATGTAGTTTCTTCTCCGAGTGACCTTGATATTTTCTGAATGTCTTTAGGAATAAACTGGGACAAACTTCTGCATGAAGTGAGACTTAATATACCTCAAACCTTATGAGAGTATAAAATGAATTATCCAGTTTCCATACATGAGCTGCTTCTATTCCAAAGATATCGGAAATTAAAATCTTATTAAAGGAATTTAGAAACTCCAAATGGGAGATTAACAATGACTTCTGCTTCAAGTGAGACTCAAAATACCTCCAAACTGTTGAGGGTATAAAATGATTTCGATATGGGTAAGGAATTCAGCTGAAATAATGACACTTTGATTGGAATATAAATGTTAGTTTCCATACATGAGATAACTTTACTCCAACTATATCGGAAATTAGAATGAAAGGTGAAGATCAAGAACAGTAATCAATCTCATAACTCCTATAAAAATACAAAATAAGGACTTGGGCAAATACGGACCCCTGGGCACACCGGAGATGGGATCAGGTGTCTAGGAAGAGTAAGCATCCCCTGTCGACCGGTCACACCCGCCGTGAGCCCTATATCCTGATCAAGTAAACGGAATAATCTGTAGTCAAAATCAGTGTGCTAAGAACGGTCTAACAATCGGTATGAAATATGTCAGACAGCATTTGTCCCAATGATAGGTTGTATTGGCAAACTTGATCATTATAACGACCACATAATGTTATTAAAGGAATCTCTCCAAATGGAGGCACAACAATGATTAATATATTTCTGATATTGAAGCTAAATCTCTTAAAATTGGCAATACCAAATTCAAATTTAGGACTGAAGTTGAAAAAGCTATGCCTATCTATATTTGTTTATTTAGGGAATAACGTACACAACAAATATTGAATTGATCCACGATTATACATTTCAAGGACTGAAAATGATAGACTTCGTGAATTCAATGCTGTACTCAAATCAAGCTGGGTACAAGACTTATATTATCAGCTATAAAATGCTTGAAATTACTGGTAACTGAAATGAAAAATGAATATCAACAAGTTATGGACAAAGGGAATGGATTTTGTGTCCGAAATACAGTTTGAAAGGTGAAGATAACGAACAGTGATCAATCCCATAACTCCTATAAGCAATACAAAATAGATAGTTGGGCAAACAAAGACCCCTGGACCCACCAGAGGTGGGATCAGGTGCCTAGGAGGAGTAAGTATCCCCTGTCGACCTGTCACACCCGCCGTGAGCCCTATATCCTGATCAGGTAAACGGAGTTATTCGTAGTTAAAATCAGTGTGCCAAGAACGGCTTAACAGTATGTCAGTTATTCAAATTAATGTGGGGACGTACTTCAAAGGTGTTTAAGATACATGAAAGGTGAAGATAACGAACAGTGATCAATCTCATAACTCCAATAAGCAATACAAAATATATCTCCAAAATGAATAGAGTAAACAAGCAACAAATTCTACGAGAACATCTGCTGTATAACCCATTCGTAAAATTATTTTGATAAAGGTTTGGAATAATGAATCATTTAGCTAACCGTACACTTTGATTACTAAAACAAATTATATAGAAGTTATAGAGTTAAAATGTTGTATTTGTTAAACTAACCACCATTGGTAAAGATATTTCTACAATAAAGAAAAAAGTAGCACCAACCCTTCCCTGTTCATTATGTCAAAAATCTAAAAAGTTTTCAATATCTTATGAAAATAAAGGTTCAATCCCTTCCATACATAGACTGACGAAGAACGTTTATTCCCAGTCAAACAGCTTTAAAACACTTGAAATTTCTTTCAAGGTGACACAAGAGACAAACAACAGTGGATAAACCAGTAATTGCAAAAAACTTCAAAGAATAATCTTTCACTGTAATTTCAAATCACACGACATAGAGACAATGAATCATTTACTCATAAACGCTTTAAAGTTAAGGAAATTTGGTGTAAGATACGATTTTGAATCAGTTTGATATTCCAGTATTCTTTGATGAGCAGTTGTACGGAAGCCGATAGGTGCCAGGGTATAGAATTAATTTTTATTTAACTGGCGGCCGATACCACTGCAGAGCTGTCAGTTATTATTAATTAAACTCAATTAAAATTAAAGAAACTTCATACATTGAACATTGAGGAGTTCCAAGAAGCTTATTTTGTATGTTTTACAAAAAGATTTATCGAGTATTAAAACAACTAATATGTTGGAGGAGCTACCGTTAGAGCGAGTGCAGATACATGCAAATGTGCGGATCCAGAAATTGTTCCCATGGAAGTAGGTTTCATCCCATTTAATTGAAACTAGAAATCATTCTGTATTTGATATACATTTAGGCATATATATTTATTTTCTACCTGACCCTGGGGTGGTGGGTTCGGACCCCCATCCCCCACGATATACCAATGGAATTAAGAATTTTGATTCAAAATAAAAACTGAGAAAACCTGTATTGCACTAAATATCGGACAATAGGGTGTTAAAAATCATGAAAAATCTCTGTTTAAAAGAAATTTGATAATTCTAGAATAGCAATGATCTCTATTTAAAAGAAATTTTATAATTCCCGAATAGCAATGACGTATTTCAATTTAATACAAAAATTAAATATTTCAGCATTCGCATAATAGTAAATACATGTGAACTACATGTATGAATCTCACTCCCCCATTTTCGTCCTCGTTGTTGTCGTGAGACATTGAAATCCATTCACAAGCCTAGAATTAATCAGGTAGATCACGACCATTTGATGTTAAATGCTTTCATAGACATATGTACACTAATGAATTACTCTAGATCTGTCATAGTGTAAGTGGCAAGGTTGATTTTCATCACCATGTGCGTATATGCTAAACTCACCCTTAAACTTTTAATTTATAAACGCATTTATCGTCCTGCCACGGTATTTGCATTGTGTTGTGTCAGGAAAAACGAGACAAGAATGAGACTGAAATAATCTCAAGTTCAAGGAGGTGTGACTTTGGGAGATATCCACCATTTGTAATGAGGGATTCTGGGACAAAAAATAAATTCTAGACTAATATGCAGCGTCAGCTTGGACTTTTTCGCGCGCTTTTGTTATTTATCTAGTACTCGCGAACATTAAATGGGGATCTTTGAAAATGAGGTTGTTGTCATAAAAGAAACTGGAATATGATTAATGTACATTTTTGTGTATTTAAGTTATCTGCCCTTGAAAAGTTCTATGGTAAATACGTTTTTAACGTTTCCTATCGATTTCTTTGCTACTTTAATGTTGTCGTTTAATGCAAAAGAGTAATAAAAATAAAATGTTGAACCTCTAGTTACATAATTTTATTGTATATTGATATATCAAACACTTTTCAGGCTCAGTAGTATGATATTTTATAAAACTAAAGCTGACGCCCCCTTCTGTATGAGGGAAATACAATGGATTACTTTTTGAAGCAGAATTGTAGTTGTCCAACACGTGTTTCTGATTAGTGTATGGTGGGCCTTAGCGGGAATTTTATTTCCATCATATCTAGATAAAAATGGAAATGATTTTCTAAAGATGAAAAATCCGACAATTTATCTTCTGTGCAGGAGAGGGGGAGGGGGTTGTCCCCTTAAAAGAAAATGAATCCTCATTATATTGTACCAACACTGTTTATTGGTTAATGAAATGTAAGATCGGAGAGCCCAAGTTTTATAATTTGTTTACTCGACTGCTTTAAATTGTTCTTCTGTCCTTATCGCAGTGCTTTGCGGTCCTTTTGAACCTGTTCGTGTGTAATTGTAAGTCAACGAAAAGTACTTGCACTGCTTTAATTTCGAATCGTAAAAATAATGATTAATTGATAAAGGAAAAGATAAACAAAAATTAAAGGGGGTGGACACGGTTTGAACTGTAACTTTTAAAATTTTAATTCTTAATTTTTAATGTTAACAATGTTTGATTAAGATATTTCTCATGGTCAACAAAAATTTAAATGCCAGTTGTCGAGTTACAAGAGAGATACAGAGCTCACAATTCTTTGTTATGTAAACAAGGCTTGTGTCATGCTTTTGTTAACCTAGGTTAGATTTTATTCAAATTACAAGTTAATTATAAACACAATTAAAGTTTCTAGTGTTCGTCACATCTCAATTTTTTTTAACATGATATTTTCTATTAAGCAAGCTAGATGTAAACAAAAACATAACATTAGCCTTGTTTACTGTATCTCACTTGTAACTTCATTTATGAATCCCTAACGTGATTTCAGTACAAGGAAATTGTTTGGTTTTTCTCTTCGTTTTATGGTATAAAAACAAACACAGCTACACTGAACAAGACATATATACATGTGCTAGCAGATTTGTAAAACAAAACAAAAAACAAAAACAAAAAAAGCATGTACAAGTAACAACTGTTCCTTAAAATAAAAAATTAATTAGATCATAAAAATGAGATAAAAAGAATTTGACAAGAACATTAATAAATAGACATCTCACCTGGAAACATGATGTCAATTATGGCTAATCAATATCTTTGAAGCAAAGTTGAGGCGAATGAAAGCCTATGACGGTGCAAATGATATTTATAGTACGCCAAACCAATACCATTGGTTATGGTGATATCGCCTATGTAATGCAGTTATGATGGAGTTAATATATTTCTGTACATGCCATCATTGCTGATAGTGTATAATTGCACAATTGTATTTTTGTTCCCTAACGGGACTGATACATGTGTATAGTTGATGAGCCAGTATCTGTATGTATTTGTCTACTCGTGTCAAGTAATATCCTTTCAAATCGATAATTTGTCAATTACAATTACATCATATACAGATGGTATGCTATACAATTGCAAACTCTCTTTTATGTATGTTTCATTATAAAGTTTAAGATTCTCCATGGTAACTATACATTATTATTCTCTCTCTCTCTCTCTCTCTCTCTCTCTCTCTCTCTACCCCAAATGTCACTCTAGTTTTCAAGATTTCAACTGGCTACTATCGTAGGGATCATCCCAATGCAATATTGTATGACCATATTGCTTTGAAACCCGTAGTTCAAATAAAACATTGTATACATTTTGATTTACGGGAGGGAAGTCGGATGTCCGACCATACAAACACAGGACTAGCCTCACACGAGTGCTTCTTCGTTAACTGTGCTGAGGGGGGAGGCAGTACTAGATTCAGTACAGAATTCAGTCATATAATGTAACAATAAAATCAATCGAAATCTCATGATACATTACTTTAATTTGTACGTACACGTATACTCTGTTACACATACAACTTTCCTTTATACGTTACATACATGTATACCCTGTTACACGTACAACTTTCCTTTATACATTACATACAAGTATACTCTGTTACACGTACAACTTTCCTTTATACGTTACATACACGTATACTCTGTTATATGAACTTTCCTTTTTACATTACATACATATACACATACGAGCGTATACTTTGTTACACCTACAACTTTCGTTTACAATTTTACATACACATGTACTAATCTGTTACGTGTACAACTTTCTTTTATACACTACATACACGTGTACTAATCTATTACGTGTATAACTGTCGTTTATACACTACATACACGTGTACTAATCTATTACGTGTACAACTATCGTTTATACACTACATACACGTGTACTAATCTGTTACGTGTACAACTTTCTTTTATACACTACATATACGTGTACTAATGTATTACGTGTATAACTGTCGTTTATACACTACATACACGTGTACTAATCTATTACGTGTTAAACTGTCGTTTATACACTATATACACGTGTACTAATCTATTACGTGTACAATTCTCGTTTATACACTACATACACGTGTACTAATCTGTTACGCCTACAACCTCCAGTTATTGGAGATGAAGTTATTTGTAACCCATGTGTAATTTTAGTTTTAACAGACTTACAAACCAATTACCAGCAAATTTTATTGAATCTGAAAAATTATACTTAGATATTTACATTTCCAATGTCGTTATCTTTGATACCTCTTTTGTACATGTACATGTAATAATAGCCATTTCCTCATGAACGCGCTGCAGTTGTAAACAATGCGAGTATGAATACAGATAAATAAAATACGTCTATTTTAACGACTGGGAATTCCGACAGAAATGTAATTATATCTAAATAGAAGAAAGAGATCTTCATTTTTTAAAACACATGTGGGCATGAACTTCAAGCTTCAAGCCGGGTCCAAGAGCTTGCATACATCCCCTGCTCAACATAGATTTTTAGTCTGTATCTTAGAATACGATTGGTTTTATTCACTGACAGTATATGCATAAACTTATACAGATGACATGTTATTAACGAAGAGATAAAGGTGACGATAAGACGAAGCTTTGTCGTGATATCTGATCATAAACACGCGGTAGTGTTAAACTGATCGTCGGCATTGTGTTGAGGTGTTTGATTAAACTAGAAAGTGTTCCATGGATTCAAATGTTTTCATATATTCCTAAATGAATGCTTTTTTCCACAAGCGTATGCTTATCAGAGACATTTGTACATCAATTGAAAAACTGGACAAATATCATACCTTGACCTCCTTGCAGTCACTTTGACAGCCTACACCCGTAAACAATAGAAAATACACCCCGTAAACAATAGAGTATACACCCCGTAAACAATAGAGTATACACCCCACATGTATATACATGTATACTGGTATGATGGCCAAATTCTACACTGACAATAAAGCTGTTAACGGATCCAAGGAAAGGTATCCCAAAGAGAGACCACCAGAAGAACCCCTGTC